>NC_057796.1:70275630-70277113 GCF_018294505.1 Triticum aestivum
CTGGGGCATTCTGCGCTTCCTCCCTGGTCACATGGTTCAGGTGACCCTTCCTGTGATTGTTGTTGGGGTTGAAATTGTTGCGCTTGGGGGCTGGATTATTCCCACCATTGTTCGGCTTGGGGGCCGAGTTCCTTGGTTTTGGGCACTGTTTGGCATAGTGCCCTTCTTCACCACAAGCATAGCAAGTGACCCCTGGACGGTATGTGAAGTCCTTGTCCCTGGAATGAAACTGTCTGGTTGGCCTTAGATCAGGAGTCGTGGATTTTCTTGCTTCAATCCTCTGAACATCAGTCTTGCTTCGGTTGTTGCGAGCAAGAGTCGTCTTGTCCCTCTTTCGCTTACGAATATCTTCCAGACTGCGGCGCTCATTCTCCAAGGTAATGGCCTTGTCAACCAGAGTTTTAAAATCCGGGAAAGTGTGTACGACCAGTTGGCAGCTTAATGCTGGCGCCAGGCCGTCCAGAAATTTTTCCATCCTTTTGTTCTCAGTCATATGCTCATCGTAGGCATAACGAGATAGCTGGGTAAACTGACCGTTGTATTCTGTCACTGACATGCCTCTTTGCTTGAGGTCATCAGATTCTCTTTTCTTGATTTTTATGATGCTCCTGGGGATGTGTGCCCCACGGAAGCCTTCCTTAAACTCTTCCCAGGTGATGTTGTGTCCACTGGGATGCATGTGTAGGAAGTTCTCCTACCATGCTGCAGCTGCTCCAGTGAGGTAGTGAGGTGCATAAAGCACCTTCTCATGATCTGAACACTGAGCAATAATCAGCTTTCTTTCGATGTCACGAAGCCAATCATCGGCTTCAAGTGGCCTATCAGTGTGAGCAAACGTTGGAGGGCGTGTCTTCTGCAGTTCAGACAACTTGGAGTGTGGTTGGTATGGCTCACGGTGATTCCCCATATTGATGACGTGATTCATCATCTCTTGGTGCTGTTGCTGGCTTTGTTCGAAGAGGCGGCATACTTGAGATAAGGCTGCTTCGCTGTCCTGTTGACTAGACTGTCCCTGAGTGAAGTTGTTGCTTGTCTGTGTTCCATAAACTTCTTCTGGTTGATTGGGCATGGAACGAGTCCACGGACGAGACATTTTCCACTCTGGGGTATTATTTTGCAAAACTCATTAGAAGAACTGTGTGGCACAAGGAAAATCTTGCAAAGGCAAAAATTTAAAAGACCTCGAGGTTTTTCAAAGACATAAACGATTTCGCACGGAGAAGGACTGCTTAGCACACATCTTACACGCGATACGCAAACATACGATACATCACTCAGGATGTGCGCACACACTCCTGACATGTTATTTAGACTAGCACACTCCTCCGGAATGCGGGGCACACAACTACTACAAACTTAAGTACATAAAACATAACATACATGCAGGCACAACGCGCAGCTACTAAGCGCACTCAGTCGGAGATGGTGAAGATGTCCTTCCCCTTGCCGAGGGTAAGACCCAGCGGTGCAGGAGACTCAACCT
>NC_057796.1:70277692-70282049 GCF_018294505.1 Triticum aestivum
CACCTCCTCCCTAGTAGGCTCCAGGCGCGTAGCACTGCGCTGAGGTGATGGCGCGGGAGCGACAGGCGGCAGTGCGGGTGGGGCATGCGGTGCAGCTCTGACTGGAGTAGGAGCGATGACTCGGTCGAACTCCTCAGTGGTAGGCAGACGGCGAGCAGTGGCCAAAATGGCCGGTGCATAAGATGCTGAGGACGAGACGAAAGTCAGTGGCGGAGCCATGTGGAGAAGCTCCTTCCTGCTGGCAGGACCACCCCGAACTAAGTCCATGCGGGCAGCCACAAGATCGTCCACGAGGTTGTCGAAAGATTCCTCCAGAGCTTTGAGATACTCAACGAGCATCTCGTTAGCTTCATCCCGCTCTCCCCTATGGCAGGCGAATGCATAGTGACAAGTATATGGCACATGGCATGGGAGGTAGCGGTAGCGACGAGTCTTCATCGAAGGAAGAAAGTCCCGAAGGCGAGCTATCGCCTCACGGGCAGCCATCTGCATGGCATGCCTCTCCGTAGGCAGGGCCCTTCCCACAAAACGGAAGTGGCGTGACGCAGAACGTCCTCCCTTGAATTGCACCACGGCTTGGTGCATAGACACGTCGTCGCTGAGCTTGTGCCGGTAAAGCGTGAACTCCGGACGAGTCGCTGGCCCGATCGCGAGCTTGGTGATGGAGACGAGGAGTTTGACAAACCCCTCGTGTACATTAGTGAATACCCGAGTCTCGCAGTTGCTGCCAGCCATCTACAAAAGTGGGCCAAAAATTCTGAGTAGTCAAATCATAAATTTATGATGACCAACAGAAAATAGCTACATTTGCAAAATGCTGAAAAAGCACTAAAGACGCTAATAACCGATTAGCGATCGCACCTAGTGGCTTCCTACAGTCAACCTGGCTCTGATACCAAGCTTGTCACGACCGGTTTTCCAATAAAAATATTTATTGAGAAACCGATCCCTTTTACGGACCAGTAGAGAAGAATTCCTTCTCACGGGTAGACAATTTCTTGATCACAGAAGAAAAAACCAGGAGTACTAAATATAATACAAGGTTGAGCGGAGACTGCTCAACAATTTATTACAAGCACGCCGATAAAACATAACGGCGAATAGGGTGGCATAACTACTAGCTCACAAATAAAAGCGGTGGTGGATATGTCACAGTGAAGTGGGTGACATGACTCCTGAATCTAACAGCTCTTCGAGCGACGGAGTGAGGCTCGAGGAGACTTATTGTGGGTGGAGGAAGCGAATATAATACAAGTGACCAATATCCAGGATCGCACGGGACTGACTGAGACTCCTCTAGGCGTCGGACTCACTATCAAACTCTTCATCCATGAGATCGCCTTCGTCAACATCTGGCCAAATCAACAAACCAGGTGAGTACTATGAAAGTACTCGCAAGACAGTTCGGACATAAGATATAACAAATGTGAACATGATGCATATGAACAGTTTAACAAGCGCACTCAGACAATGAGATAATAATGCATGGGAAATAAAAGGGAAGTCGGGCGGTAGTCCTCCCGAAATCCCAAAGTAATACTGAGGGCCAAACGAGTGTCTGAATGACTCCTCAAAAGGATACAAAAAGAATAACAATGCCGCAGTCGGGCGTCAAGGCGACACCACATAAAGGGCTTATAATAGAATATAAATGACAGTGCGTGCCACAGTCGGACATCTGAGCGACATCACATAAAGGGCTTATATCAAAAGTAAATAACAAGCGTGCCACAGTCGGACGTCTGAGCGACATCACATAAAGGGCTTATATCAAAAGTAAATAACAAGAGTGCCACAGTCGGACGTCTGAGCGACATCACATAAAGGGCTTATATCTCATAACTTAATATCTCAGTAGCTCAAGAATTTAAATCATTTCAAGGAAATAATCAGGTATGAGATAAACAACAGGGTTAGTCCATCCACAGGAATAATAATCCAACGGGTATACTACTGAAGCTTGATCATCGGGGATTCACCACGAGGACTGACATAGATATGGATATGCTGGCCATGGTCCTTGACCATAGACACGATGACTCAGAAGGATTTGACTCTGCAGAGCTTGTACTTTAACCACAGCCAACGGATTTCAGTAGTCACGGGGACTAGTTCCGTTTACGGTGTTTTAGGAGAAACACATCTAACCAGTACACACCCATTCAACATTCCGATGCCAGGAATAACCCTCGGCAACGTTCAAGAAAAACCTTGAGACGGGGAGGCTACAACCTCACGTAGCATGGGATCAAATTTATATACGCGCGCTCTAAGGGGTGCCCCCCTCTCGGTCCCAACCGGAAACACCCATGCCCCCTGACCGGATGACTGGCTTTAATCCAGGGCCATGGAACCCTCATCCCGGCCCCTCTATTTGGTGTGTACACGGAAAGAGGTTAACAACTTACTAAACCGTATTCTTGGCAGAAAACATGTGGCAGCACGAAAGGGGAAGAACGATAACGTGACTCAATCCCCGTTAACGTCAGAGTTTATCGGATGTCGTAAGGCCGGCATGCTACAACAATACCACCTTACTGCCTTTCATGTCACCACATGACTAGGCCATCTCTCATCAGAGATCATAGTAACTTCGAAACACACGGATAGTTGCCTTACATGCAACGAGATACTCACCGATGCTCATATGCCATGCACAAACCATTCAAGCAAACATGCAAAACACCTATCATATCGAAGGTTCAAACATGCTTGCCTGGTTCAGAGAAGTCGGAGTCTAGCTCGGCGAAGTTCGCGACTCCGTCACCTACTCCGGAACCTACGATATAGCGAAAACGTACACTAACGTGAAATTCATCGCGTGCATAAAATTTGTTCCAAAATTTTTCCAAATAAATACTATGAAAAACTAGACAAAAATATAAGACTGACAGAAAAAGAATCAATCAAAAATCATCTTTTATGAAAAAGATATAAGCGTTTTAGTCCAGGGACTAATCTGTGATGAAACAGAAAAGATCCAGGGACTTAACTGAGAAAACAGAAAACGGTTCGGAAAGAAATGCGCCAGCCCAAAGAGAAAACGTATTCTGCCCGAAGGCGCCAACAGAAAACGGTTCGAGGGGGAAAAAGGAGGGAGGCTGACGGGGGAGGGGGGGGGGTCCCACATGTCAGGTTTAAAACTTCGCCGGCGCCCGAAGGCTGCGGTGGTCGCCGGCGTTGAACCACGGCGAGGCAGGGAGATCGGAGGGTACCAAGAGGTTCAGTGTGTTCTTCCGCGTCGGTGGGTGGTGGACTTGGTCATCGGAGAGCACCACGTCGACGGTGACACTTTCTCCGGCGGACGGTGGCTCGGGCGATGGTGGAGAACTCCGGTGGGTGCTGCAAACTCCAAATTGAAGCGCGGGTCAGCAGAGTGGATGCACTAGAAGGCTACTGGCAAGAGCTGAGGGGTAGGGGTGCACGCACGGGAGCGAATCGAGCTGGGTCCCGTGGCGGGTCGAGGCGGCCGGAGTTGGGGAAGAAGGCTCTCTCGGGGCTCTCCCAGTGGCTTGGCGTGATATTGGTGGAGTGCAGAGGTGGTGTGGGTTCGAGCTCGAGCTCGGGGCCTCTATTTATAGGTGATCCGAGGGGGTGGCCGTGAACGGGATTGCTCCGGCGAGCAATTACGGCGAGGCAGAGGATGGGCAGGGGGTTTAGGGGGCTAGGCACCATCAGGGAAGATCACTGGTGCCGTTCCACCGCTAAACCTCGGTCGGGCAAGGCGTAATGCGCCGATCCTCGACGGGGCGGCCGTACGGGCACGGCAGAGAACGCGCTCCGCGCCTAGCAGTTCACGACGACGGATGGCAGCGCGCACGGGTGAGTGGGTGGCCACGCGGCGGCCTCCGGTGGCTTGGGCGGCGCTGGACGGCGCCGTCCATGCTGCGCCTCTCTCTGGCAGCCGCAAAGCCGCTGCTGCCGTCGCTCACGGGTGGCGCACCTCCTCCTGCTCGTCGCCGACGCCCGCAAGCCTCCAGGAGATCGTGCGGCGCAAGGATAAGAAGGAGAGAACAGGGAGCAAGGCACCACCGCGGTACTGGCGAGATCGAGAACGGACTCTGAAGAAAACGACAGCAGTTCCTGAAACTGTTAACTGAATTTTCTGAACAGGACAGCAACAATGCCCTTCAAGTGCTCGACGAAATGATTTGGCATGAAGAAAAAATTTTCTGGAGCTGGGACTTGGTGAGGTGACCTCTCAATGCACCCAGAGGCTGCCTGAATTTTCTCAGATTTTTAGGAGAAGAATTCAAATGAATTTCATCAAATTTGGCAAATAAGGTCCAAACTTGCAGCAAGCATAATTTGAAATATTTGAACTGGAGACCAGTGGATCTTCATGGATCTTGGTTGA
>NC_057796.1:70282059-70285302 GCF_018294505.1 Triticum aestivum
GGCTCAAAGGACTAGCTAGGGAAATTGGTTTGGAGGCAAAATTTAAAGTAGAAAGGGTAGCTCCTTTGAAAACCTCCAAGGATCAAACTAGAAGGCAGAAATTATTCTTGATAAGAATTAAATGGAAACAAATACATGGAGAGGTTCAACTTGCTGGATTTGAAGCATAACTTGACACAAAGATGGGGAATGACTTTTGGGAGGGGATTTCCACTCATGTCATGGCAAGAGGAGATTTTGAAAAGGGGAGAAGATCACTCCAAATGCCATAGGGCTATTTAAAAGATTTTTCCAAAAGAAATCTCCCAAGTGAAAAGCATTTGGTTTTGAGTCCACATAAGAAGGAAAAACCTCCAAGACCAAAATCAAGTCTTGGGTGAATCCAAAAAAAAACACTTGGCATAAAAGAAATTTTTTGAGAGGGAGAGTTCTCCAGAAAATTTTAAATAACATCCCTTAAATCAAATAAAATTCTGAAAAAGCCAACCAAAATTTTTGGGTGTCACAACACCTACCCCCTTAGGAAAAATCTCGTCCCCGAGATTTCTGCTGATCCTCAAATAGATATGGGTACTCTGCCTGAAGAAAATCTTCTCTTTCGCATGTAGCTTCATCCTCGGTGTGATTGCTCCACTGGACCTTGAAGAATTTAGTTTTTTTTGACGGGTCCTCCTTTCAGATTCTTCCAAAATCTTTACTGGCCGCTCTCTGTAGGTGAGTTCTGGTTGCACATCAATGATTTCATGAGATACATGCTTCTCCGGGTTGTTCACACATTTCCTCAACTGTGAGACGTGAAACACGTTGTGGACGTCTGACAGCTCTTTGGGTAGGTCTAGCTGGTAGGCTACTATGCCTCTTCGGGCAATTATACAGAAGGGTCCAATAAATCTCGGGGCTAGCTTCCCCTTAATTTTGAACCGTTGCAGGCCCCTCATAGGAGACACTCGTAGGTATACGAAATCACCGGGTTCAAATCTGACCTCACGATGTTTTTGAAAGTAATAGCTCTTTTGTCGGTTTTGAGCTGTCTTGAGTCTGTCCCTGATCTGTTTAAATTTCTCCTCGACCTCCTTGAGCATGTCTGGGCCGAAGATACGACTGTCACCTGTCTCTGACCAATTTAGTGGGGTACGACACCTCCGTCCGTACAATGCTTCAAAGGGTGCCATTTGTAAGCTGGCTTGGTAACTGTTGTTGTAAGCAAACTCGGCATATGGCAAACTTTCTTCCCAACTGGATCCATAGGTGAGCACACAGGCTCTCAGCATGTCCTCTAGGATTTGGTTCACGCGTTCCGTTTGTCCATCAGTCTGAGGGTGGTACGCTGTACTGAATGCTAATTGAGTGCCCAGAGCTTGTTGTAAGTGATCCCGGAATTTAGAGACAAATTGAGTGCCTCGGTCGGATATTATAGTCTTAGGGACTCCATGTAAACAAACTATACGGGAGAGATAAAGCTTGGCTAGCCTCTGTGTGGAGTACGTCGTCTTCACGGGAATGAAATGTGCTACCTTGGTTAGCCTATCTGTGATGACCCATATGGCATCATTTCCGCGTTGCGATCTAGGTAGTCCGACGATGAAGTCCATTCCAATTTCATCCCATTTCCACTCAGGTATCCTGTTTGGCTGGAGTAGCCCCGCTGGCTTTTGATGCTCGGCTTTAATGCGCTGACATGAATCGCAACAAGCAATAAATGCGGCTATATCCCTTTTCATACCGTGCCACCAAAATCTTTCCTCAATGTCTTTGTACATTTTGGTTCCTCCAGGGTGGATCGAGTATGGAGCGGTGTGGCTTTCGGTTAGGATTTGTCGCTTGAGTTCCTCAATGTTTGGTACGCAAAGTCTGTCCCCGTACCATAATATTCCTTCATTGTCTGTGACGAACTCTGAAGCCTTGCCAAGGCTCATCTTCCTCTTTATACCTTCGATGCTGGGATGTCCATGCTGAGCCTTCTTAATTTGTTCCTGTAGGGTGGGATGTATCTCCAGATTTGATACGTTGCCCTCAGAGACTAACACCATGTTGAGTCTAGCGAACTCCTGCTGAAACTCAAGCCTCAAGTTTTGTGGACCGTCGTTGCCCGGGCTGGGGTTCCGACTAAGAGCATCTGCCACTACATTTGCTTTCCCTGGATGGTAGTGAATGCCGACATCATAGTCCTTGACCAATTCCAACCAGCGTCGCTGCCGTAAATTTAGCTCTGGTTGTGTGAAAATATATTTAAGGCTCTTATGGTCCGTATATATTTCACATCGATTTCCCAACAGAAAGTGCCTCCACTCCTTGAGTGCATGGATGACCGCTGCTAGCTCCAAGTCATGAGTTGGATAAGTTTCCTCATGCTCCCGTAGTTGCCTGGAAGCATACGCGACAACTTTGCCATCCTGCATCAGCACACATCCGAGGCCCTTCTGGGATGCGTCACAATATACTTCAAAACTCTTGTGTATGTCTGGCACGATCAAAACTGGTGCTGTTGTTAGTTTCTTCTTGAGTTCTTGGAAGCTTTTCTCGCATGCTTCCGTCCATACAAATTTCTTGTCTTTCTTGAGCAACTGTGTCATTGGTTTTGCCACAGTGGAGAATCCTTCAATAAATCTTCTGTAATATCCGGCCATTCCCAGAAAACTCCGCACATCTGTCACGTTGGCTGGTGGTTTCCAGTCAAGTATGGCTTTGACTTTTTCTGGGTCTACGGCCACGCCTTCTTGGGTCAATATATGGCCTAGGAAACCAACTTGCCTTAGCCAAAATTCACACTTGCTAAATTTGGCGTACAATTAATGTTTCCTTAATTCTCCCAAAACAATTCTGAGATGTTTAGCATGCTCTTCTGGCGTCCTTGAATATACCAGAATATCGTCAATGAACACCACAACAAATTTGTCCATAAATTTCATAAACACTTTGTTCATGAGGTGGACGAAATATGCGGGGGCGTTCGTCAGTCCAAACGGCATTACTGTGAACTCATATAATCCGTATCTGGAGGTGAATGCTGTCTTAGGGATATCTTCTGTCCGCACTTTTAATTGATGATATCCCGATCTTAAATCAATTTTTGAGAACACCTTGGCTTGAGCGAGCTGGTCAAACAAATCATTTATCCGTGGCATCGGATATTTGTTTTTGGTGGTGACCATATTGAGAGCTCGATAGTCTATACACAATCTCAGTGTCCCATCCTTTTTCTTGGCGAATATACTGGCGAACCCCAAGGTGAGGAGCTGGCTC
>NC_057796.1:70285855-70287338 GCF_018294505.1 Triticum aestivum
CTGGGGCATTCTGCGCTTCCTCCCTGGTCACATGGTTCAGGTGACCCTTCCTGTGATTGTTGTTGGGGTTGAAATTGTTGCGCTTGGGGGCTGGATTATTCCCACCATTGTTCGGCTTGGGGGCCGAGTTCCTTGGTTTTGGGCACTGTTTGGCATAGTGCCCTTCTTCACCACAAGCATAGCAAGTGACCCCTGGACGGTATGTGAAGTCCTTGTCCCTGGAATGAAACTGTCTGGTTGGCCTTAGATCAGGAGTCGTGGATTTTCTTGCTTCAATCCTCTGAACATCAGTCTTGCTTCGGTTGTTGCGAGCAAGAGTCGTCTTGTCCCTCTTTCGCTTACGAATATCTTCCAGACTGCGGCGCTCATTCTCCAAGGTAATGGCCTTGTCAACCAGAGTTTTAAAATCCGGGAAAGTGTGTACGACCAGTTGGCAGCTTAATGCTGGCGCCAGGCCGTCCAGAAATTTTTCCATCCTTTTGTTCTCAGTCATATGCTCATCGTAGGCATAACGAGATAGCTGGGTAAACTGACCGTTGTATTCTGTCACTGACATGCCTCTTTGCTTGAGGTCATCAGATTCTCTTTTCTTGATTTTTATGATGCTCCTGGGGATGTGTGCCCCACGGAAGCCTTCCTTAAACTCTTCCCAGGTGATGTTGTGTCCACTGGGATGCATGTGTAGGAAGTTCTCCTACCATGCTGCAGCTGCTCCAGTGAGGTAGTGAGGTGCATAAAGCACCTTCTCATGATCTGAACACTGAGCAATAATCAGCTTTCTTTCGATGTCACGAAGCCAATCATCGGCTTCAAGTGGCCTATCAGTGTGAGCAAACGTTGGAGGGCGTGTCTTCTGCAGTTCAGACAACTTGGAGTGTGGTTGGTATGGCTCACGGTGATTCCCCATATTGATGACGTGATTCATCATCTCTTGGTGCTGTTGCTGGCTTTGTTCGAAGAGGCGGCATACTTGAGATAAGGCTGCTTCGCTGTCCTGTTGACTAGACTGTCCCTGAGTGAAGTTGTTGCTTGTCTGTGTTCCATAAACTTCTTCTGGTTGATTGGGCATGGAACGAGTCCACGGACGAGACATTTTCCACTCTGGGGTATTATTTTGCAAAACTCATTAGAAGAACTGTGTGGCACAAGGAAAATCTTGCAAAGGCAAAAATTTAAAAGACCTCGAGGTTTTTCAAAGACATAAACGATTTCGCACGGAGAAGGACTGCTTAGCACACATCTTACACGCGATACGCAAACATACGATACATCACTCAGGATGTGCGCACACACTCCTGACATGTTATTTAGACTAGCACACTCCTCCGGAATGCGGGGCACACAACTACTACAAACTTAAGTACATAAAACATAACATACATGCAGGCACAACGCGCAGCTACTAAGCGCACTCAGTCGGAGATGGTGAAGATGTCCTTCCCCTTGCCGAGGGTAAGACCCAGCGGTGCAGGAGACTCAACCT
>NC_057796.1:70289601-70290487 GCF_018294505.1 Triticum aestivum
TCAACATTCCGATGCCAGGAATCACCCTCGGCAACGTTCAAGAAAAACCTTGAGACGGGGAGGCTACAACCTCGCGTAGCATGGGATCAAATTTATATACGCGCGCTCTAAGGGGTGCCCCCCTCTCGGTCCCAACCGGAAACACCCATGCCCCCTGACCGGATGACTGGCTTTAATCCAGGGCCATGGAACCCTCATCCCGGCCCCTCTATTTGGTGTGTACACGGAAAGAGGTTAACAACTTACTAAACCGTATTCTTGGCAGAAAACATGTGGCAGCACGAAAGGGGAAGAACGATAACGTGACTCAATCCCCGTTAACGTCAGAGTTTATCGGATGTCGTAAGGCCGGCATGCTACAACAATACCACCTTACTGCCTTTCATGTCACCACATGACTAGGCCATCTCTCATCAGAGATCATAGTAACTTCGGAACACACGGATAGTTGCCTTACATGCAACGAGATACTCACCGATGCTCATATGCCATGCACAAACCATTCAAGCAAACATGCAAAACACCTATCATATCGAAGGTTCAAACATGCTTGCCTGGTTCAGAGAAGTCGGAGTCTAGCTCGGCGAAGTTCGCGACTCCGTCACCTCCTCCGGAACCTACGATATAGCGAAAACGTACACTAACGTGAAATTCATCGCGTGCATAAAATTTGTTCCAAAATTTTTCCAAATAAATACTATGAAAAACTAGACAAAAATATAAGACTGACAGAAAAGAATCAATCAAAAATCATCTTTTATTAAAAAGATATAAGCGTTCTAGTCCAGGGACTAATCTGTGATGAAACAGAAAAGATCCAGGGACTTAACTGAGAAAACAGAAAACGGTTCGGAAAGAAATGCGCCAGCCCAAAGAGAAAACGTAT
>NC_057796.1:70290497-70293058 GCF_018294505.1 Triticum aestivum
CACCTCCTCCCTAGTAGGCTCCAGGCGCGTAGCACTGCGCTGAGGTGATGGCGCGGGAGCGACAGGCGGCAGTGCGGGTGGGGCATGCGGTGCAGCTCTGACTGGAGTAGGAGCGATGACTCGGTCGAACTCCTCAGTGGTAGGCAGACGGCGAGCAGTGGCCAAAATGGCCGGTGCATAAGATGCTGAGGACGAGACGAAAGTCAGTGGCGGAGCCATGTGGAGAAGCTCCTTCCTGCTGGCAGGACCACCCCGAACTAAGTCCATGCGGGCAGCCACAAGATCGTCCACGAGGTTGTCGAAAGATTCCTCCAGAGCTTTGAGATACTCAACGAGCATCTCGTTAGCTTCATCCCGCTCTCCCCTATGGCAGGCGAATGCATAGTGACAAGTATATGGCACATGGCATGGGAGGTAGCGGTAGCGACGAGTCTTCATCGAAGGAAGAAAGTCCCGAAGGCGAGCTATCGCCTCACGGGCAGCCATCTGCATGGCATGCCTCTCCGTAGGCAGGGCCCTTCCCACAAAACGGAAGTGGCGTGACGCAGAACGTCCTCCCTTGAATTGCACCACGGCTTGGTGCATAGACACGTCGTCGCTGAGCTTGTGCCGGTAAAGCGTGAACTCCGGACGAGTCGCTGGCCCGATCGCGAGCTTGGTGATGGAGACGAGGAGTTTGACAAACCCCTCGTGTACATTAGTGAATACCCGAGTCTCGCAGTTGCTGCCAGCCATCTACAAAAGTGGGCCAAAAATTCTGAGTAGTCAAATCATAAATTTATGATGACCAACAGAAAATAGCTACATTTGCAAAATGCTGAAAAAGCACTAAAGACGCTAATAACCGATTAGCGATCGCACCTAGTGGCTTCCTACAGTCAACCTGGCTCTGATACCAAGCTTGTCACGACCGGTTTTCCAATAAAAATATTTATTGAGAAACCGATCCCTTTTACGGACCAGTAGAGAAGAATTCCTTCTCACGGGTAGACAATTTCTTGATCACAGAAGAAAAAACCAGGAGTACTAAATATAATACAAGGTTGAGCGGAGACTGCTCAACAATTTATTACAAGCACGCCGATAAAACATAACGGCGAATAGGGTGGCATAACTACTAGCTCACAAATAAAAGCGGTGGTGGATATGTCACAGTGAAGTGGGTGACATGACTCCTGAATCTAACAGCTCTTCGAGCGACGGAGTGAGGCTCGAGGAGACTTATTGTGGGTGGCGGAAGCGAATATAATACAAGTGACCAATATCCAGGATCGCACGGGACTGACTGAGACTCCTCTAGGCGTCGGACTCACTATCAAACTCTTCATCCATGAGATCGCCTTCGTCAACATCTGGCCAAATCAACAAACCAGGTGAGTACTATGAAAGTACTCGCAAGACAGTTCGGACATAAGATATAACAAATGTGAACATGATGCATATGAACAGTTTAACAAGCGCACTTAGACAATGAGATAATAATGCATGGGAAATAAAAGGGAAGTCGGGCGGTAGTCCTCCCGAAATCCCAAAGTAATACTGAGGGCCAAACGAGTGTCTGAATGACTCCTCAAAAGGATACAAAAAGAATAACAATGCCGCAGTCGGGCGTCAAGGCGACACCACATAAAGGGCTTATAATAGAATATAAATGACAGTGCGTGCCACAGTCGGACATCTGAGCGACATCACATAAAGGGCTTATATCAAAAGTAAATAACAAGCGTGCCACAGTCGGACGTCTGAGCGACATCACATAAAGGGCTTATATCAAAAGTAAATAACAAGAGTGCCACAGTCGGACGTCTGAGCGACATCACATAAAGGGCTTATATCTCATAACAGGAATAATAATCAGGTATGAGATAAACAACAGGGTTAGTCCATCCACAGGAATAATAATCCAACGGGTATACTACTGAAGCTTGATCATCGGGGATTCACCACGAGGACTGACATAGATATGGATATGCTGGCCATGGTCCTTGACCATAGACACGATGACTCAGAAGGATTTGACTCTACAGAGCTTGTACTTTAACCACAGCCAATGGATTTCAGTAGTCACAGGGACTAGTTCCGTTTACGGTGTTTTAGGAGAAACACATCTAACCAGTACACACCCATTCAACATTCCGATGCCAGGAATCACCCTCGGCAACGTTCAAGAAAAACCTTGAGACGGGGAGGCTACAACCTCGCGTAGCATGGGATCAAATTTATATACGCGCGCTCTAAGGGGTGCCCCCCTCTCGGTCCCAACCGGAAACACCCATGCCCCCTGACCGGATGACTGGCTTTAATCCAGGGCCATGGAACCCTCATCCCGGCCCCTCTATTTGGTGTGTACACGGAAAGAGGTTAACAACTTACTAAACCGTATTCTTGGCAGAAAACATGTGGCAGCACGAAAGGGGAAGAACGATAACGTGACTCAATCCCCGTTAACGTCAGAGTTTATCGGATGTCGTAAGGCCGGCATGCTACAACAATACCACCTTACTGCCTTTCATGTCACCACATGACTAGGCCATCTCTCATCAGAGATCATAGTAACTTCG
>NC_057796.1:70593695-70670408 GCF_018294505.1 Triticum aestivum
AGTAGGATTCGGCCCTACTTGGGGTGCCCCATGGCCTCTCCCCTCTGCCCCACCTATATATATGTGGAGGGGGGGGGGCGCCACACATAACCACGACAATCTCTTAGCCGTGTGAGGCGCCCCCCTCCACCGTTTACACCCTCGGTCATATTTTCGTAGTGCTTAGGCGAAGCCCTACGGAGATAGCATCACCATCACCGTCAGCACGCTGTCGTGCTGCCGGAACTCATCCACTACCTCGCCATCTTGCTGGATCAAGAAGGCGTGGACGTCACCGAGCTGAACGTGTGCTGAACACGGAGGTGTCGTACGTTCGGTACTCGATCAGTTGGATTGCGAAGAAGTTCGACTACATCAACCACGTTACTAAACGCTTTCGCTTACGGTCTACGAGGGTACGTAGACACACTCTCCCTCTCATTGCTATGCATCTCCTTGATATATCTTGCGTGTGCGTAGAAACTTTTTTGTTTTCGATGCAACATTTCCCAACAACATATGTTCTTTACTTCTAAATTCTCAATCCCAAGACCACCCTGGTCCTTTGGCCTACAAATGATGTCCCATTTAGTAAGCCTATACTTCCACTTTATTTCATCACTCTGCCAAAAGAATCGTGATCAATAGAAGTCCAGTATTTTCCATACCCCTACAAGTACCAAAGAAGGTCAAAAGGAACATCGACATACTCGTGAACACCAGGTTTATTAGTATTAGCCAACCTTAGTATGACATAAGCTTGCCCTTCCAACAACCTAGTTTCTTTTGAAACGATCTTCATTACACTTCCACTCCTTGTTAGATAGCTTGCGATGGTGAATTGGTATGCCTAGATAACTAAATGGTAGGGTACCCAGTTCACATCCGAACAGTTGTTTATAAGCATCTTGTTCATATTTGGCTCTCCCAAAACAGAACAACTTAAAAGAAAATCTTCAAACCCGACAACTATTCTGATAGGCATAACACAAACATCATATTTCTGCCCTTTGCCAAATCATGTTCCACTAAAATGATGGTATTATTAGCGTATTGTAGTATGGACACCCTACCATCTAGTAGATGTGGTACTAGTCCTCCAACTTGGCCTTCCTCTTTAGCTCTTCCTATCATAATAGCCAACATATTTGCTACTATGTTGAACAAGATAGGAGACATCGAGTCCCCCTTTCTTAGACCCTTATGTGTCTAGAAGTAGTGACCTATGTCATCATTCACTTTAATCCCAACATTTCCTTTTTATAGAAATGAATCGACCTACTTCCTCCAGGAATCGTCGAATCCCTTCATACGTAAAGCCTATTGTAGGAACGACCATTTATCTTTATCATACGCTTTATCGAAATCCAGTTTGAAGACCACCCCATCCAGTTTCTTTGAGTGGATCCCGTGAAGTGTTTCATGTAGGACAACCACACCCTCAAGTATGTTTCTGCTCGACATGAAAGCCGTCGGAGTTGTTAGCAACACACTATGTGCAATCCACGTCAGTTGGTTTGTCCCAACTTTAGTAAAAAAATTAAAGCTCACATTAAGCAGACAAATTGGACAGAACTGCTCAATGTGCACCACCTCCTCCTTCTTTGGCAACAACGCTATTCTCCCAAAGTTTAGGTGGAATAGTTGCATATTGCCACTAAACAAGTCATGGGAGATCGGTACTAGATTGCCTTTAACAATATGCCAAAACTTCTTATAAAATTCTGCTGGGAAGCCATCTGGGCTAGGCGCCTTATTATTCTTCATTTGTGACATTGCCTCAAACACCTCTTTCTCCGTGAATGGCGCGGACAAAATCTCATTCTTGTCAGTCCCGAGCTGAGGAATATCCCCGACCATGTGCTCGTCCATAGACACAAAGTTGTCTTCGGGAGCCCTAAACAGTTGTTTATAGTAATTAGTGATATACAATTTTAGGTTCTCATGCCCTACAGTTGTACCCTCACCTTGCTCAAGCTGGAAAATTTTCTTCTTTATGTGTTTTCCATTTGCAATCATATGGAAAATTTGGGTATTGTTGTCCCCTTAGACGATCGTCCGCACTTTAGCTCTAAGTGCCCATTTCATCTCTTCTTCTCTCAGAAGCTCTCGCAATCTCTGCTCGGCCTCCGCCTTAGATGCCCGATCATCTGCATCTAAAAAGGTGGATTCAGCCTTGAGATCAAGCTCATTTATAAGGTGTATAAACCTGTCCTTTTCCACCTTATAAATTTCGCTTACATTTTTAGCCCAGCCCCTCAGGAACTGCCTCAAGTGTCTAACCTTACTTTGCCATATCTCAATATTCGTCCTCCCTCCTGTGGCCTTAGCCCATTCCCAGGCTATGAGATCAATGAAGCCGTCTCTCTCAAACCATGCTAGTTCAAAAGAGAAGACATTCTTGTTTCCCGCATGTGTTGCCTCCCCAGAGTCAAAAAGCAGCGAGGTGTGATCGTAGATTGCTCTCTGTAATGCTTGGACTTTCACCAAAGGAAACTTTTGTTCCAATTCAATACTAGTGAGAACTCGATCCAACTTCTCATAAGTTGGATTTGGTTGCGTGTTCGCCCAGTAAACTTTCTGCCTGAGAGTTATCTCTCTCTCAGGTCTAGACTTTTGATAATCATGTTAAACATAAATGACCATCTCCAATCAAATTTATTTTTATTATTTTTGTCTCTCCTCCTGATAATGTTAAAATCACCTCCGACCAGTATAGGTAGTCTCTCATCCCCTCAAACAAGCACAAGGTCAGCTAAGAAGTCCGGTTTGAGCTCCGGTTGAGCGGCTCCATATACTGCAACTAATGCCCATTGGAACCCGTAACCTTCGAGCGCACCCAGAATTTGACGGCAAAGTCCCATAGCGCTACATTTTGTACTTCTAGTATCTCGCACTTGACCCCAAGTAATATCCCACCGGATCTTCCTCTTGGAGGAAAACAGTGGCAATCAAAGTCAACTCCACCAGATAAGGTGCCAAGAAATTGTGAAGTAAAATTATCCCTACCAGTCTTAAGTAAGATAATGAAGTCCAACTTATGTTCTAAATATGCTTCCGCTAGGGACCTTCTTTTAGCCAAGTCTGCCAGACCTCTACTATTCCAAAATATTCCTTTCATTTTTCATCATGAAAATTTGTTTGCGGTCTGAATTCTTGCACTTCAACGCACAGCGGATGTAGGATATACCTTCCTCTTCCAAGTTTGTTTTGGCTTATCCTGTCCAGCTGCTCGGTCCATATAACCGAGATCAGTCTGTACACTCAAATATGGTTGCAGAGGAGCCGTATACCGCTCTGAATGATGGAAGTATGCCCTAGAGGCAATAATAACGTTGTTATTATTATATTTCCTTATTCATGATAAAGGTTTATTATTCATGCTAGAATTTTATTGATTAGAAACTTAAATACATGTGTGGATACATAAACAAATAACGTGTCCCTGGTGAGCCTCCACTAGACTAGCTCGTTGATCAAAGATGGTTAAGGTTTCCTAACCATGGACATGTGTTGTCACTTGATAATGGGATCACAACATTAGGAGAATGATGTGATGGACAAGACCCATTCATTAGCTTAGCATATGATCGTTCAGTTTATTGCTACTGCTTTCATAATGTCAAATACATATTCCTTCTACTATGAGATCATGCAACTCCCGGATACCGGAGGAATACCTTGTGTGCTATCAAACGTCACAACGTAACTGGGTGATCATAAAGATGCTCTATAGATATCTCCGAAGGTGTCTGTTGAGTTGGCATGGATCGTGATTGGGATTTGTCACTCCGTGTATCAGAGAGGTATCTCTAGGCCCTCTCGGTAATACACGTCAAAAGAAGCTTGCAAGCAAAGTGACTAAGGAGTTAATTACGAGATGATGTATTACAGAACAAGCAAAGAGAGTTGCTAGTAACGAGATTGAACTATGTATGAAGATACCGACGATCGAATCTCGGGGAAGTAACATACCGATGGACAAAGGGAATTATGTATATTGTCATAAAGGTTTGACCGATAAAGATCTTCGTAGAATATGTAGGAACCAATATGGACATCCAGGTCCCGCTATTGGTTATTGACCAGAGAGGCGTCTCGGTCATGTCTACATCATTCTCGAACCCGTAGGGTCCGTATGCTTACCGTTCGTTGATGATATAGTATTATATGAGTTATGTGAGTTGATGACCGAATGTTGTTTGGAGTCCTAGATGAGATCACGAACATGACGAGGAGCTCCGGAATGGTCCAGAGGTAAAGATTGATATATAGGACGTTGTTATTTTGTCTCCGAAAAGATTTCGGAATGCACCGGGTATTCATCGTGTCACCAGAAGGGGTTCTGGGAGACCTACGTGGAGTATATGGGCCTAATGGGCCAAGGGGAGGAGCACAGCAGCCCAAAAGGGGCTGGCGCACCCTCTCCCTGGCCGCCGGCCCTATAGGGAAGGAAAGGGGGGTGGCTAATGCAAGGAGCAGCCAGCCCCCCTCCTGCCTTCTCTTCCACCCCCTAGGAAGGAAAGGGGGCGCCATATGGCAGGCGGCGGGGCGCCTGGAGCTGATCTCGGGATGGCTTCGAGCCGAGCGTCCATCAGGGCGGCATGGAGCCAGGCAATGGCGGCCTCATAGGAGGGCAAACAGGCTGCCGGCCTGGCCGCCCGTGACGTGGTGTTGAAGGATGCCGAGGCTACCGAGGGGCGCTACCGAGTGGCGGAGGCCCGGCTGAAGACCCTTGGCGAGAGGCAGGCCACTGAGGCTCGTGAGCGCGAGGTGCAGGAGGAGAAGCTGAAGGCCCGGGAAGCCGCAGTCGCTGATCGCGACACCGACCTGGAGCAAGCGGCGCGGAAGCAGGACGCAAAGCACGTCCGCCTGGAGAAGCTGAAGGAGGAGGTGGAAGCGGAGAAGGCCCAGCTGGAGACCAAGGCAAAAGTTTTTGCCAAAGATCATGCCACCTTCAATTCTCTTGAGCAGAGGCCCCATAAGGCGCTGTGGGATCTTTACGGGAGGGGGTTGAAGGAGCCATTGGTGACTGCTGAGGAAGGCCCCGCCGAGCTGCTCCCCCAGGTTGTGACGGCGCTTGAGGGCGTTGTCCTTGGGGTCAGCCCCATGATGGAAGGAGAAGCCCGCGCGCTCTACGCCTCAGCCGTGATGCGCGTCTTCAGCCACCTCCATCTTTGCGACCCCGGCTTCGACTTTGAAGCCTTGCTTGTGCCTATGGACCTGGACCACTGCACCGCTGCTGCTGAAGCCGTGAAGGACTAGGTGGAGGCCCTGCTGCGGAAGTTCCTCGCCATCGATCCCGCGCCCATGGCTGGCGCGCTACCGAACCCACAGCCACATCTGATGGTACGGGTGACGGCGACGTTGTCGATGACGGGGCACTTCTTGCGGGTGATGGCAGCGCCCTAGGCTGAAG
Source organism: Triticum aestivum (assembly GCF_018294505.1). Taxonomy (NCBI): domain Eukaryota; kingdom Viridiplantae; phylum Streptophyta; class Magnoliopsida; order Poales; family Poaceae; genus Triticum; species Triticum aestivum. Next base: position 70,599,094 of record NC_057796.1, read on the forward strand.
AAGAAGCTCGCTTGTGGCGCTCACCTCCATTTTATTTCCTGCAACATGCACCGTGCCTCATGGAGGCGTATGAACTTATGTGCTCTGCACCTTTTAAGAGATAGTATGTCTTGTAATAATTTGCTAGCATTTTGTGATTTCCTTCCCGTTCGCTTTAATGTTCCGCGTCGGCAGGGCCAGGCCCCACGTATACCTCAGCCGCCGCTAGGTCGTCCGGATCACTAGGACGAGACCAAGGGGTGAGGGGCTACGTGACCAGTTAGGCTCCTGAGTCGCGATGCTCAGGAGTCCCCTTTGACGTACAAACAGCCCTCGGGAAGGAGATGCGCGAGTAGGCCTTAGCGTTCTGCATCAGCAGGGCCCGGCCTCGTGCGTACCTCAGCCGCTGTTGGGTCGTCCGGATCGCCAGGACGAGACCAAGGGGTGAGGCGCTACGCGACCAGTTAGGCTCCCGAGTCGCAATGCTCAGGAGTCCCCCTTGACGTACGAATAGACCTCCATACCTTTCCTCGCGGAGGTCCCGCTCCGGAGGGGCGTGCGACGACAGGTCAGAGGGACCTGTCAGGGTGGCATACGCTAGGCATGACCTGAGCGTAGCCCCCGTGCCGAGCCCCCTCACGCGACTCTCCCGAAGGGAAAGTGTTGCGATGAGGCTGAACACTAAGCCTGGCGGTTCCCTCAGGTTAATGCAGCCATGGGGCCGCTCCCAGTTGTTTATTACGAGCGCGGAGCATGGCGCTTCCGAACTTGCACGGGCATAGTCGCTCCTCGACTGTGTCGACTACCAGCACAGAGCATGGTGCTTCCACTGGTGCGTGGGTGGGGGCTGTGGAGCCCCCGGGGCGTGTACATCCCCGCCCTGGCACGTGGATTGCACGGCAGGGCTAGAGGAGGTGTGTCCAGGCACTCGTGAGCCAGCGCGGGACTCATGAGGCCCTCCGTCAAGGTGGGTTGCGCCTGAATCTGATTCGGAACACTTGTGATGGACTTCCGAGATGGTTAGGCAACCTGCACCGAGTAAATCTCCTGAGGTTATCACATGAGAAGGCCAAACACCAACGACCCCAGGAGGTGACCTGAACGGGGCCGGCCCACCAGACACAACTCAGTCATTGGGTTTATCGACGCTGCAGGGAAGGACCCGAGCACAGACGCCGTGCCTAGTCTTCTCATGCAAAAATCATGAAAAAAGACAATCGGCGTGCGGCTCCCGTGGTGATGAGGCACCGGGTCACGCGCCCTAGCTCGTCCGCCTGCGTTTAGCTCATGCGAGAACAAGGCACCAAGAGCCATGGGAGGTGACGTACACGGGAACTGGCCCTCGAGCCAGAGCTCAGCCTCTTGGGTTTAGCGACGCTGCAGGGACGGACCCGAGCACATACGCCGTGCCAGTCCTTAATCATGAGGCGGTCGTGGGTGGGTTTGCAAGGGGGCATGACATTCATGGCATCGAAGTACTGGACAGGCAGATGATAATCATAAAGCAACTCATGGAAGGAGGTAAAGCTAGCTTTGATAGATGCAAGAACGATACATGCCACAGGGATAGGCCCATGTGGCCTGGGATGATGCAGCCCGAGGGGCGCCCCCAACAGAGCGACTAGAAGATGTAAGAAAGATACATGCCGCAGGGACATGCCCATGCAATCTGGGGATAATGTAGCCTAAAGGGCGCCCCTCTTGGAAATATGCCCTAGAGGTAATAATAAAATGGTTATTATTATATTTCCTTGTTCATGATAATTGTCTATTGTTCATGCTATAATTGTGTTATCCGGAAATCGTAATACATGTGTGAATACATAGACCACAACATGTCCCTAGTGAGCCTCTAGTTGACTAGCTCGTTGATCAACAGATAGTCATGGTTTCCTGACTATGGACATTGGATGTCATTGATAACGGGATCACATCATTAGGAGAATGATGTGATGGACAAGACCCAATCCTAAGCATAGCACAAGATCGTGTAGTTCGTTTGCTAGAGCTTTTCCAAATGTCAAGTATCATTTCCTTAGACCATGAGATTGTGCAACTCCCGGATACCATAGGAGTGCTTTGGGTGTGCCAAACGTCACAACGTAACTGGGTGGCTATAAAGGTGCACTACGGGTATCTCCGAAAGTGTCTGTTGGGTTGGCACGAATCGAGACTGGGATTTGTCACTCCGTATGACGGAGAGGTATCTCTGGGCCCACTCGGTAATGCATCATCATAATGAGCTCAATGTGACCAAGTGTTTGGTCACGGGATCATGCATTACGGTACGAGTAAAGTGACTTGCCGGTAACGAGATTGAACAAGGTATTGGGATACCGACGATCGAATCTCGGGCAAGTAACGTACCGATTGACAAAGGGAATTGTATACGGGATTGATTGAATCCTCGACATCGTGGTTCATCCGATGAGATCATCGTGGAACATGTGGGAGCCAACATGGGTATCCAGATCCCGCTGTTGGTTATTGACCGGAGAGTCGTCTCGGTCATGTCTGCATGTCTCCCGAACCCGTAGGGTCTACACACTTAAGGTTCGGTGACGCTAGAGTTGTAGAGATATTAGTATGCGGTTAACCGAAAGTTGTTCGGAGTCCCGGATGAGATCCCGGACGTCACGAGGAGTTCCGGAATGGTCCGGAGGTAAAGATTTATATATGGGAAGTCCTATTTTGGCCACCGGAAAATGTTCGGGATTTTTCGGTATTGTACCGGGAAGGTTCTAGAAGGTTCCGAAGTGGGGCCCACCTGCATGGGGGGACCCACATGAACGTGGGTAGTGGGGGCAAGGCCCCACACCCCTGGTCAAGGCGCACCAAGATCCCACCTTAGAAGGAATAAGATCATATCCCGAAGGGATAAGATCAAGATCCCTAAAAAAGGGGGATAACAATCGGTGGGGAAGGGAAATGATGGGATTTCTTTCCCCCACCTTTGCCAACGCCCCAATGGACTTGGAGGGCAAGAAACCAGCCCCCTCCACCCCTATATATAGTGGGGAGGCGCATGGGAGCAGCACCCCAAGCCCCTGGCGCCTCCCTCTCCCTCCCGTGACACCTCTCCCTCTCGCTGAGCTTGGCGAAGCCCTGCCGAGATCCCCGCTGCTTCCACCACCACGCCGTCGTGCTGCTGGATCTCCATCAACCTCTCCCTCCCCTTGCTGGATCAAGAAGGAGGAGACGTCTTCCCCAACCGTACGTGTGTTGAACGCGGAGGTGCCGTCCGTTCGGCGCTCGGTCATCGGTGATTTGGATCACGACGAGTACGACTCCATCAACCCCGTTCACTTGAACGCTTCCGCTCGCGATCTACAAGGGTATGTAGATGCACTCTTTTCCCTCTCGTTGCTAGAAGACTCCATAGATTGTTCTTGGTGATGCGTAGAATTTTTTTAATTTCTGCAACGATCTCCAACAGTGGCATCATGAGCTAGGTCTATGCGTAGTTTCTATGCACGAGTAGAACACAAACTTGTTGTGGGCGTAGATGTTGTCAATTTTCTTGCCACTACTAGTCTTATCTTGTTTCGGCGGCATCGTGGGATGAAGCGGCCCGGACCGACCTTACACGTACGCTTACGTGAGACAGGTTCCACCGACTGACATGCACTAGTTGCATAAGGTGGCTAGCGGGTGTCTGTCTCTCCCACTTTAGTCGGATCGGATTCGATGAAAAGGGTCCTTATGAAGGGTAAATAGAAGTTGGCATATCACGTTGTGGTTTTACGTAGGTAAGAAACGTTCTTGCTAGAAACCTATAGAAGCCACGTAAAAACATGCAACAACAATTAGAGGACGTCTAACTTGTTTTTGCAGCATATGCCTTGTGATGTGATATGGCCAAAAGGATGTGATGAATGAAATATATGTGATGTATGAGATTGATCATGTTCTTGTAATAGGAATCACGACTTGCATGTCGATGAGTATGACAACCGGCAGGAGCCATAGGAGTTGTCTTTATTTTTTGTATGACCTGCGTGTCATTGAATAACGCCATGTAAATTACTTTACTTTATTGCTAAACACGTTAGCCATAGAAGTAGATGTAATCGTTGGCGTGACAACTTCATGAAGACACGATGATGGAGATCATGGTGTCATGCCGGTGACGAAGATGATCATGGCGCCCCGAAGATGGAGATCAAAGGAGCAATATGATACTGGCCATATCATGTCACTATTTGATTGCATGTGATGTTTATCATGTTTTACATCTTATTTGCTTAGAACGACGGTAGCTTAAATAAGATGATCCCTCGCAATAATTTCAAGAAAGTGTTCCCCCTAACTGTGCACCGTTGCGAAGGTTCGTTGTTTCGAAGCACCACGTGATGATCGGGTGTGATAGATTCTAACGTTCGAATACAACGGGTGTAAGCCAGATTTACACACGCAATACACTTAGGTTGACTTGACGAGCCTAGCATGTACAGACATGGCCTCGGAACACGGAAGACCGAAAGGTCGAGCATGAGTCGTATAGAAGATACGATCAACATGAAGATGTTCACCGATGTTGACTAGTCCGTCTCACGTGATGATCGGACACGGCCTAGTTGACTCGGATCATGTTTCACTTAGATGACTAGAGGGATGTCTATCTGAGTGGGAGTTCATTGAATAATTTGATTAGATGAACTTAATTATCATGAACTTAGTCTAAAATCTTTACAATATGTCTTGTAGATCAAATGGCCCACGCTAATGTTGCCCTCAACTTCAACGCGTTCCTAGAGAAAACCAAGCTGAAAGATGATGGCAGCAACTATACGGACTGGGTCCGGAACCTGAGGATCATCCTCATAGCTGCCAAGAAAGATTATGTCCTAGAAGCACCGCTAGGTGACGCACCCATCCCAGAGAACCAAGACGTTATGAACGCTTGGCAGCAGCGTGCTGATGATTACTCCCTCGTTCAGTGCGGCATGCTTTACAGCTTAGAACCGGGGCTCCAAAAGCGTTTTGAGCAACACGGAGCATATGAGATGTTCGAAGAGCTGAAAATGGTTTTCCAAGCTCATGCCCGGGTCGAGAGATATGAAGTCTCCGACAAGTTCTTCAGTTGTAAGATGGAGGAAAATAGTTCTGTCAGTGAGCACATACTCAAAATGTCTGGGTTACACAACCGCTTGACTCAGCTGGGAGTTAATCTCCCGGATGACGCGGTCATTGACAGAATCCTTCAGTCGCTTCCACCGAGCTACAAGAGCTTTGTGATGAACTTCAATATGCAGGGGATGGAAAAGACCATTCCTGAGGTATATTCAATGCTGAAATCAGCGGAGGTGGAGATCAAAAAGGAACATCAAGTGTTGATGGTGAATAAAACCACTAAGTTCAAGAAAGGCAAGGGTAAGAAGAACTTCAAGAAGGACGGCAAGGGAGTTGCCGCGCCCGGTAAGCCAGTTGCCGGGAAGAAGCCAAAGAATGGACCCAAGCCTGAGACTGAGTGCTTTTATTGCAAGGGAAGTGGTCACTGGAAGCGGAACTGCCCCAAGTACTTAGCGGACAAGAAGGCCGGCAACACCAAAGGTATATGTGATATACATGTTATTGATGTGTACCTTACCAGCACTCGTAGTAGCTCCTGGGTATTTGATACCGGTGCGGTTGCTCATATTTGTAACTCAAAGCAGGAGCTGCGGAATAAACGGAGACTGGCAAAGGACGAGGTGACGATGCGCGTCGGGAATGGTTCCAAGGTCGATGTGATCGCCGTCGGCACGCTACCTCTACATTTACCTACGGGATTAGTTTTAAACCTCAATAATTGTTATTTAGTGCCAGCTTTGAGCATGAACATTGTATCAGGATCTCGTTTAATTCGAGATGGCTACTCATTTAAATCCGAGAATAATGGTTGTTCTATTTATATGAGAGATATGTTTTATGGTCATGCCCCGCTGGTTAATGGTTTATTCTTAATGAATCTCGAACGTAGTGTTACACATATTCATAGTGTGAATACCAAAAGATGTAAGGTTGATAATGATAGTCCCACATACTTGTGGCACTGCCGTCTTGGTCACATTGGTGTCAAACGCATGAAGAAGCTCCATGCAGATGGACTTTTGGAGTCTCTTGATTACGAATCATTTGACACGTGCGAACCATGCCTCATGGGTAAGATGACCAAGACTCCGTTCTCCGGAACAATGGAGCGAGCAACCAACTTATTGGAAATCATACATACTGATGTGTGCGGTCCAATGAGTGTTGAGGCTCGCGGTGGCTATCGTTATGTTCTCACTCTCACTGATGACTTGAGTAGATATGGGTATGTCTACCTAATGAAACACAAGTCTGAGACCTTTGAAAAGTTCAAGGAATTTCAGAGTGAGGTTGAGAATCAACGTGACAGGAAAATAAAGTTCTTACGATCAGATCGTGGAGGGGAATATTTGAGTCACGAATTTGGCACACACTTAAGGAAATGTGGAATAGTTTCACAACTCACGCCGCCTGGAACACCTCAGCGAAATGGTGTGTCCGAACGTCGTAATCGCACTCTATTGGATATGGTGCGATCTATGATGTCTCTTACCGATCTACCGCTCTCATTTTGGGGCTATGCTTTAGAGACTGCCGCATTCACTTTAAATAGGGCTCCGTCGAAATCCGTTGAGACGACACCGTATGAATTATGGTTTGGGAAGAAACCTAAGCTGTCGTTTCTAAAAGTTTGGGGATGCGATGCTTATGTCAAGAAACTTCAACCTGAAAAGCTCGAACCCAAGTCGGAAAAATGCGTCTTCATAGGATACCCTAAGGAAACCATTGGGTATACCTTCTACCTCAGATCCGAAGGCAAGATCTTTGTTGCCAAGAACGGGTCCTTTCTGGAGAAAGAGTTTCTCTCGAAAGAAGTAAGTGGGAGGAAAGTGGAACTTGATGAAGTACTACCTCTTGAACCGGAAAGTAGCGCAGCTCAGGAAGATGTTCCTGTGGTGCCTGCACCGACTAGAGAGGAAGTTAATGATGATGATGATCAAGGTACTTCGGATCAAGCTCCTACTGAACTTCGTAGGTCCACAAGGACACGTTCCGCGCCAGAGTGGTACGGCAACCCTGTCTTGGAAATCATGTTGTTAGACAACGGTGAACCTTCGAACTATGAAGAAGCAATGGCGGGCCCAGATTCCGACAAATGGCTTGAAGCCATGCAATCCGAGATAGGATCCATGTATGAAAACAAAGTGTGGACTTTGACAGACTTGCCCGATGATCGGCGAGCGATAGAAAACAAATGGATCTTTAAGAAGAAGACAGACGCGGATGGTAATGTTACCATCTATAAAGCTCGACTTGTCGCTAAGGGTTATCGACAAGTTCAAGGGGTTGACTACGATGAGACTTTCTCACCCGTAGCGAAGCTGAAGTCCGTCCGAATCATGTTAGCAATTGCCGCATACTATGATTATGAGATATGGCAAATGGACGTCAAAACGGCATTCCTTAACGGCTTTCTTAAGGAAGAATTGTATATGATGCAGCCGGAAGGTTTTGTCGATCCTAAGAATGCTAACAAGGTATGCAAGCTCCAGCGCTCCATCTATGGGCTGGTGCAAGCATCTCGGAGTTGGAACATTCGATTTGATGAGATGATCAAAGCGTTTGGGTTTACACAGACTTATGGAGAAGCCTGTGTTTACAAGAAAGTGAGTGGGAGCTCTGTAGCATTTCTCATATTATATGTGGATGACATACTGTTGATGGGAAATGATATAGAATTCTTGGGAAGCATAAAGGCCTACTTGAACAAGTGTTTTTCAATGAAGGACCTTGGAGAAGCTGCTTATATATTAGGCATCAAGATCTATAGAGATAGATCAAGACGCCTCATTGGTCTTTCACAAAGTACGTACCTTGACAAGATATTGAAGAAGTTCAATATGGATCAGTCCAAGAAGGGGTTCTTGCCTGTATTGCAAGGTGTGCAATTGAGCACGGCTCAATGCCCGACCACGGCAGAAGATAGAGAAAAGATGAGTGTCGTCCCCTATGCCTCGGCCATAGGGTCTATTATGTATGCCATGCTGTGTACCAGACCTGATGTAAACCTTGCCGTAAGTTTGGTAGGAAGGTACCAAAGTAATCCCGGCATGGAACACTGGACAGCGGTCAAGAATATCCTGAAGTACCTGAAGAGGACTAAGGATATGTTTCTCGTTTATGGAGGTGACGAAGAGCTCGTCGTAAAGGGTTACGTCGATGCTAGTTTCGACACAGATCTGGATGACTCTAAGTCACAAACCGGATACGTGTATATTTTGAATGGTGGGGCAGTAAGCTGGTGCAGTTGCAAGCAAAGCGTTGTGGCGGGATCTACATGTGAAGCGGAATACATGGCGGCCTCAGAGGCAGCACAAGAAGCAATCTGGGTGAAGGAGTTCATTACCGACCTAGGAGTTATTCCCAATGCGTCGGGCCCGATGACTCTCTTCTGTGACAACACTGGAGCTATTGCCCTTGCCAAGGAGCCCAGGTTTCACAGGAAGACCAGGCATATCAAGCGTCGCTTCAACTCCATTCGTGAAAATGTTCAAAATGGAGACATAGATATTTGTAAAGTACATACGGACCTGAATGTAGCAGATCCGTTGACTAAACCTCTCCCTAGAGCAAAACATGATCAACACCAGAACTCTATGGGTGTTCGATTCATCACAATGTAACTAGATTATTGACTCTAGTGCAAGTGGGAGACTGTTGGAAATATGCCCTAGAGGCAATAATAAAATGGTTATTATTATATTTCCTTGTTCATGATAATTGTCTATTGTTCATGCTATAATTGTGTTATCCGGAAATCGTAATACATGTGTGAATACATAGACCACAACATGTCCCTAGTGAGCCTCTAGTTGACTAGCTCGTTGATCAACAGATAGTCATGGTTTCCTGACTATGGACATTGGATGTCATTGATAACGGGATCACATCATTAGGAGAATGATGTGATGGACAAGACCCAATCCTAAGCATAGCACAAGATCGTGTAGTTCGTTTGCTAGAGCTTTTCCAAATGTCAAGTATCATTTCCTTAGACCATGAGATTGTGCAACTCCCGGATACCATAGGAGTGCTTTGGGTGTGCCAAACGTCACAACGTAACTGGGTGGCTATAAAGGTGCACTACGGGTATCTCCGAAAGTGTCTGTTGGGTTGGCACGAATCGAGACTGGGATTTGTCACTCCGTATGACGGAGAGGTATCTCTGGGCCCACTCGGTAATGCATCATCATAATGAGCTCAATGTGACCAAGTGTTTGGTCACGGGATCATGCATTACGGTACGAGTAAAGTGACTTGCCGGTAACGAGATTGAACAAGGTATTGGGATACCGACGATCGAATCTCGGGCAAGTAACGTACCGATTGACAAAGGGAATTGTATACGGGATTGATTGAATCCTCGACATCGTGGTTCATCCGATGAGATCATCGTGGAACATGTGGGAGCCAACATGGGTATCCAGATCCCGCTGTTGGTTATTGACCGGAGAGTCGTCTCGGTCATGTCTGCATGTCTCCCGAACCCGTAGGGTCTACACACTTAAGGTTCGGTGACGCTAGAGTTGTAGAGATATTAGTATGCGGTTAACCGAAAGTTGTTCGGAGTCCCGGATGAGATCCCGGACGTCACGAGGAGTTCCGGAATGGTCCGGAGGTAAAGATTTATATATGGGAAGTCCTATTTTGGCCACCGGAAAATGTTCGGGATTTTTCGGTATTGTACCGGGAAGGTTCTAGAAGGTTCGAAGTGGGGCCCACCTGCATGGGGGGACCCACATGAACGTGGGTAGTGGGGGCAAGGCCCCACACCCCTGGTCAAGGCGCACCAAGATCCCACCTTAGAAGGAATAAGATCATATCCCGAAGGGATAAGATCAAGATCCCTAAAAAAGGGGGATAACAATCGGTGGGGAAGGGAAATGATGGGATTTCTTTCCCCACCTTTGCCAACGCCCCAATGGACTTGGAGGGCAAGAAACCAGCCCCCTCCACCCCTATATATAGTGGGGAGGCGCATGGGAGCAGCACCCCAAGCCCCTGGCGCCTCCCTCTCCCTCCCGTGACACCTCTCCCTCTCGCTGAGCTTGGCGAAGACCTGCCGAGATCCCCGCTGCTTCCACCACCACGCCGTCGTCCTGCTGGATCTCCATCAACCTCTCCCTCCCCTTGCTGGATCAAGACGGAGGAGACGTCTTCCCCAACCGTACGTGTGTTGAACACGGAGGTGCCGTCCGTTCGGCGCTCGGTCATCGGTGATTTGGATCACGACGAGTACGACTCCATCAACCCCGTTCACTTGAACGCTTCCGCCCGGGATCTACAAGGGTATGTAGATGCACTCTTTTCCCTCTCGTTGCTAGAAGACTCCATAGATTGTTGTTGGTGATGCGTATAATTTTTTTTAATTTCTGCAACGATCTCCAACAGCCCCCAACTGAATAAACCGAAAAATGTCACCTGGCACCATTGCTAAAGAGATGTTGAAGTAGCTGAAGACGTGTGCTGAAGAAGTCGCTCCTCACGAGCTGCCTGGGTCCTGAACCTTGGGAGGCTCTGGAGGCTCAGGGGGCTCGTGAAGAACCGTCGCCATCTCCGCCAGACCTTCTGGTGCCTGGCCTCATGAGCCGCCATGATGCTCCGCAGGCGGTGCTGGAAGGTAACAACCGCGCTCGGCAGGCCGAAGGGCATGCGAACGTAGCTATGAGGTGGGCCCTCACACCGACCAACGTGCGATCGCCAGAAGCGCTCCTGGGATGCGGCCCTATTGAGCCCTGGAATGTTGACGCAGACACGCGGCTCGTGGTCCTCGCCAGGACATGGAGCCGCGCCAGGTGATGGGCGGCGGTCGCCGCGCATGGCTCTCACCTCTTGAAGCTCCTCGGTCGGCTTGGTGATAAACTCCTGAGCACCTGGCACCCCGTGGCCTGTGCCCTCGTGAGGGAAGTGTGCAATGAAGCATGCCTCCGTGTGGTGCCCGAGCGCCTCCCTCATGACATTGGCTAAGTCAGAGACCCTCCAGAAGAGAGCCTGAGCCCAACCTAAGAGGGGCATCAGGCTCGCCTTCCTATGCGTGAGAGGGAGGCGCTCCGTCCGTGGGTGCAGTTCCTGAGGCCATGCCGCTGGAGACACCGCTCTCCTAAGGCTCTTGGCAAAGCAGCTACTTCTTCTTGGAGACAACCTCAAGAGGGTAGAGAGTGCCTTCATTGTCTGGGTCCTCGACCGTCGCAGCCTGGTAGGCGCGCTCGAGAGAACACACTGCGTCCTTCTCCTCGCAGGCGATCGTGATGATGTCGCGGTCCCCTGGCATCTTGAGGACATTGTAACCATGATGAGTCACCGCCATGAACTTGGCCAGGGCAGGATACCCAAGGATGGCATTGTACGGAAGGCGGATGTGGGCGACGTCAAATTCGATGAGCTCTGTGCAGTAGTTGTCGTGCTGGCCAAATGTGACAGGGAGGCGGATCTGCCCTATCGGGGTGGTGGAGCCGTCGGTCACTCCTGAGAAAGGCTTGGTGGGCTGCAGCTGATCGTAGGGTACTTGAAGTCGGTCGAACGTCTCGATGGAAAGAACATTGAGCCCGACACCGCCATTGGTGAGGGTCTTGGTGACGAGGACGTTGCTGATGACGGGCGAGCAAAGCATCGGGAGGGCGCCGGCAGTTGCCACGCACTTGAGCTGGTCGGACTAGCTGACGGTGATGGTTCACTTGGACCACCTGAGTAGGTGCGTGGCCTCGAGCCTGGGTAGGGCTACATTCACCTTGCGGGCAAACTGCTTGAAGATGCGATGAGGGGCTGGGGCCTGAGCGCCACCTAGGATGCAGGCGATGGCTTGAGGCCCTGAAAGCCCCCAGCCCCCTCGTCCTGGTGGTGGTCGTCGTTCCTTCTTGGTGGTGGTGGCGGCGTTGGCCTGAGGACCGTCCTCACGAGGCTGATCTCTCCAGGCGCCCTCGCAAGGCTGGCACTGCCAGCGTTCCTCACGAGGCTGCTCGCGCCACTCCTGGCGGGGGCCACGGTCGTCCCAGCGTCCTCAAGTTCGGCCTCCTCCGCGGCCATAGCCTCGATCGTTGCGCTTGGGGCGTCGACCGAGGCGCCCATTGCGCATAGCCCTGAGCTCCTGATAGTCATTGGTGTTGTGGCTGTGCACGCTGTGGAAGACGCAGAATGTACGACTGCACTTGGACGACTCTGGGTGGTCGCAACCGCGCTTCATCTCTGGTTCAGCCGCAAGCACGACCGCCCCCTTGCGCTTCACGTCATTGACCTTGGCCTTCTTGTCTTCTGAGTCAGCCCCCGGGAGAGCTCAGGAGGGAGAGGCGACCCTCCTCAGCTCTCACACAATTGGTCGCCGTGTTGAACATCTCCAGGGCTGTGCACAGGTCCTCGTGTATGGCGAGCTCTTCCTTCATCTTGACGTCGCAGACGCCATCAGAGAACGCTGAGATGATGGCCTCGTCCCAATCCTTGGGGATGTTGAGATGAACGATGTTGAAGCGCTGGATGTACTTCTGCAGGGTCTCCCCTAGCTGCTGCTTGATGCGTCGCAGGTCACCCGCAGCAGGCGGGCGGTCGCGAGTGCCACTACAAAAAAAAGACACATCCTTGACATTCTGGGCCGAACAAATTTTTTTCTGTCATGCATATGACACTTCTATGACGATAATTGTGACAAAACCCGGTAACATCATAGATGTGGTGGGCTCCTACTTCTATGACAAAAAATCATGACAGAAAATGGGCTTTTTGTCCTGGGCGGGCTGGAGATGCAGCTGCATGACATTCTTTGGGCCATGCATGATGGAAAAAACCGTGGTAGAAGCGAGGGCGAGGAAAATATTGGGGAGTTCCCGGTTACGTTGGGTGGTCGGGGGCCGAGCGATGCGCGTTTCTCTCATACACGTACGTGCGTGTGTGCGAGGCGTTGCGCTCAAACTGAACCCGAGTGAGGCGTTGGGCTCTAATTGAACCCGAGCGATTGCACTAGCTATGTTACTGAACCCGAGTGATCGATCCATTGCTGTAAACTGAACCCGAGTGATTCCTTCGCTTCTGCTGCTAACTGAAGCCGATCAAACCCTGCTACCTCCTTCCCCTGGTGAACAATGAGCGTTGTTGGGGGGGGGGGGGTTTGGATGAATAGTTCCCGGTGGGGGGTTGGATGAACAGGACCCCGTGGTAGTAGAGGCCGTTGCCACTGGATGAATAGGACCCCGATCGATCGAGCTGGTGGAGGGCTGGATGAATAGGACCCCATGGAGGGCTGGATGAACAGGACGACCCCGTGGAGGGCTGGTTGAACAGTAGCCGGTGGGGGGCTGGATGAACAGTAGCCTGTGGAGGGGTGGTTGAACAAGAACCCGTGGAGAGGGGTGGTTGAATAGTAGCCGGTGGAGGAGCGGTGTAGGCTAGATGAACAGGAGCCCGTGGATGAACAGTCGCAGGCGGAGGCTGGAGGAGGTCGACTGTGGATGAACAGTATCCTATGGAGGCTAGAGAGGTCGACGGTGGAGATGAACAGTATCCCGTGGAGTCTCGGTACGCCACACCCCTCCCGATGAACAGGACCCCCGTTTCGACCGTAGCGCTCCAACACAAGTCTGTTTCCTCCATTTTGCGGTACGCCACACTCCTCCCAATCAACAGGACCCCGTTCCGGCCATAGGAGGTCCAAGGGAAGTCCGTTTCCTCCGTTTTGCGGTATGCTAGACCCCTCCCGATGAACAGGATCCTGTTTCGACCGTGGTCCGTCGAACACAAGGCCGTTTCCTCCATTCCGCGGTACGCTAGGCCTCGTTTCCATCGACTGTTCCGTCCAAGCCAGTTAGCTCTAGATGAACACGACGTATTCCGTTGCCTCCCGATGAACATGACGCATTCCGTTGCCTCCCCATGAACACGTTGACGACGCAGTTTCTCTGTTCTGACCCAGCCATGTACACGAGCCCTGGCCAACGTATGCGTGAGTAGGCGTTCGAGACCCCGCCCGTATGTACGTATGTGGCCGTATTTACTTTCTTGCACCCTGGCCGCTGTACGTACGTGTACATGCTACGTGCGCGCCTCTACTACGACACATGCGCACCTCTACTACGACACGTGCGCGCCTCTACATCGACTAGTATGTACATACACGTTCGCGACCAGAATGACAACGCTACGTATGCTTCGACCAGGTGGGTCCCGACTGTCAGGCACTTCCTTGCGTGCGAAGATGTAGCTCGTGGGTCCCAGCAGTCAGGTGGGCAAATCATATTTTTGCCCGTAATATGGATGCACTTCCTTGCATGCGAAGATGTAGCTGGTGGGTCTCAGCACTCAGGGGGGGAAACGTTTTTTTCATGAAATACGGTGGCCCGTCCGGTGGGTCCCTGCTGTCAGGTGGAGGAATCATTATTTTCCGCGTAATAAGGAGGCACTTCCTTGCTGTGGCCATGGACCCAGCTGTAAGCCTCTCCACGTACAGTACTCTTCCGATGGAAGTCGTTCCTTGATCACACTGACCACGCCGCGCCGAGAGCACCAAGGCAGTGGACGATGGCGAGGCCTAGGAAGGGGACGACACGGAGCCGGGGAAGACGTGGCAGTGGATGCCCACACGGAGAGGAGTACGAGGGTTCACTAGTTCGGCTTCGGTGTGAGGTTGCCATCGCCGTAGAATAACATGGGGTGTGGTTGAGTTGAGGGATGGCCTGGCCAGCGGTCGGAGTACTAGGGGGCGGTGAGGCCTCCGCGGCAGCATAGCTGGCCACAAGAGGCAGGAGCAGGCGGAACGACCGGCGCTGCTTTGGGTGGCTAGAGCAAGAAGACCAGAGGTTGAAGAAGCACTACAGCCGTTGGACGCACATCGTACGGTCACTGGAGCTAGAATCGTTCATATTGACTAAGTTGACAAAGCCCACCGTCCCCGTCAACTTAGTAGGTCCACAAGTTAGCCTCCCACTATGCTGGGTCCCAGCTAGCATGGGGATTATTCATTTTTTGTGTGCGTAATAAGGAGGCACTTCCTTGCGTGCAAAGATATAGCTGGTGGGTCCGACCTGTCAGCGGGGGGAATGTTTTTTTTGCGAAATACAGAGGCCCTTCCGGTGGGTCACAGATGTTAGGTGGAGGAATCATTATTTTGCGCGTAATAAGGAGGCATTTCCTTGTGTGCTGCCGTGGACCCAGCTGTCAGCCTATCCACGTATAGTCCACGTCCGATGGATGTCGTTCGTTGACCACATTGACCACGCCGCGCCGAGAGCACCAGGGCGGCGGATGACGGCGAGGCCTAGGAAGGGAATGACACGGAGCCGAGGAAGACTCGGCAGTGGTTGCCCACGTGGTGGGGAGTACGAGGGTTTACTGGTCCGGCTGCCGTCGCCGGAAAATAACAGGAGGTGTGGATGAGTAGAGGAATGGCCTGGCTAGCAATGGAGTAGGGTGGGGCGGTGCGGCCTGTGCGGCAGCATAGCCAGCCACGGGAGGCGGGAGCAGGTAGTCCCACCTGGGCTTTGGGCAGCTCGAGCAAAAAGATCAGATATTGAGGAAGCAGCACGGTTGATGGATTAACATCCAACGGTCACTGCTGCTAGAATCATTTGTGGACTAAGTTGACAAAGCCTTTCGTACACGTCAACCTAGTAGACCCACAAGTCAGCCTCCAAAACTGTCCCAAACAACATACAGCCCAAAATTTCTAGCCAGATTCAAATTAATTTAAAAACTAAACATATCTTAATTTAAATCCAAATGAAATTTTACCCGCACAAAAACAATGAAATTTAAAATATCAAAATCCTAAAGAAAAAAGTATTTTGGAACTAATTGCCTGTTTGCTGTATTTTTTCATTTTACTGCCCATTTATTATTACTTATATCCCATTTCTTATTACTTATAGCCCATTTTCTGGGCAAAATGCATCCCTCCTCGTCTTGAAAGATTTCCTGCCTAGCATGGCGTAGAAAAGCAAGTAGGCCTATGTTGGTTATTCTGCAAAAAAACAAAATAGCTGCGCTAGCCATTTTCAGAAAGGAAAAAAACAAACTGGGCTAGTCATGTGCTAAACATATGAAATAAAAACCTGGGCTAGATGGGCCACAGCTCCCGCACAACCCAGTTGATACCCTTCTCCATCCGGAAAAAACAAAATTACCGCGCGCGCTGCTGGGTCCCTACTGTCATCCTCACCATGTACAGTCATCTCCTTATTCCTCTCGGTTGTTGACCATGTTGACAACACCGGAGGGCGGCGCCGCGGCGAGCGAACCAAGGCGGAGGACAACGGTGAGGCCTCGCATGGGAACGAACAGGGGTTGGGGAAGATGCGCAGAGTTTTAGGGTGCGATGTGGCCACGATGTGTGCGCGGCAGCACAGCCAGCCGTGGGAGGCGGGAGCAGGCGGTCCCGCCAGCGCTGGTTTGGCTTTTGCGGCTGGAGGAAGAAGAGACTAAAGAAACACGGCAGGCGTTGAATGTCAATCCAACGGTCAAGGTTGGCACAATCGTTTGTTGACAAAGCCGACACCAAGTAGCATACTTTTTTATATATAGGAAGAAAAGAAAAACTGGGCTTGTTCGCCTGATAACATTCCCGAAACTGCGACCGTTCGATCTTGTGTCGCAACTAAAACTGCGAGGAAAATGCGTTCGTCTGTCGTCCTCCTCCCAGGGAACGTTCGCCACATAAGTGACTAGCACCCTTGGTTTTCAACCGAGAGGTCTTGGGTTCGAGTCCCAGGAACTCTCAATTTTGTCCTCCTTCCTCGCAAAAAAAAAGAAAGAAAATCAAAGATTTGAAAAGGCGTACAGAAGAAGCTAGTGTACCAGTAAAGAGACATTGCTGAGTTTTAGAAAAAAGAGAGACGTGCTCCTGTAGCTGGTTCGAATCCAAACCTAGACTACGACTATATATGGTGCTATACTACTCTGCAAGTAATGAAACTGACATCTCCAACGTTCGCTTCTCCTCTTCTCTACTTACTCTGCCTAGCATCAGAAGCTCTGGCCGTAGTAACCATGTCCGCTGGCTGCTCGTCCACCTGCTCTTCAGCAGGCAACAACCAGATATGCGCCAAGTCGCCACCCGTACCATCGCCCGTGGGCCTCAGCACACCCCCGCCAGCACACGCACCGTAGCCGGTTGCTCATCACAACCCGCTGCCGTTGGTGTGGTGCCACTGCTGCAAATCTCGTAGAGTCATCCGTCGCGTATCAACCACAATCCTCAACCCTGGCCGAGTCTTCTACAAATTCCCGAATCATGGGGTAATAATATGTTTAAGTGTTGTTCTGTTGCTTTTAGTTGCTGATTTTTTTAATAGTTTGGTTGATGATCTTCCAATTTGATTCGTGCAGAAAAGGGAAGATTCGTGTGATTTGTATTTCTGGGAAGTTGCTGATGTGGGGGAATGCAACTACGCTGATTATTTGGTTAGCCAACGAATCCCAATACTAGCAGGTTGGGGTGTTGGACAAGTAACTGAAGGAACGACATAACAGGAAGATGCAGAGCAAAAGGTTAAAGATGCAGCTCCTCTGATCATGGCCAAGCAACAGCTGCTGAACGGCCTTGACAGCAATGAGGAGATGAAAGAGCTTGTGAAGATAATGGGCAAAATCGATGTGCTCTGTAGGATGATTCTCTTTATCTGCAGTGTATGTAGCACTCGTGATGCATTCAGTGGCTATGACATGAGCACTTTGCTGAAACTAGTAATGAATGAAACCTATGTAGCGGGCTGGGCGTAGTGTTGTGAACATCTAATGATGTCTATTAACGGAAATCGGGGGGTATCCCCTTTTGCTCATAAATAAATAAATAGCAGAGGCCCTTTTGGTAATAAATAAATAAATTAGCAGAAGCCCTGTTGGGTCAGCTTTGTTCCCATTCGAAGACGCTGAGCAAATTGCAGTCCAACATCAAACTATGTCATCAAATTCAAGTTTCATAGCCAAATATGAGTACAACTAAACAACAATTTCATCATGTTTTACTCGTCACACAATCACCAAACACAAATCAACATACATAACAAGTGATGTTCTCACAGCAAAATACTAAACAACACGTTCATTAGGTTTCAGTTGTCATAGCAAGCACAATTTCACATAGTAGATAAAAAGCGTCTTCTTACAGGCAAATACGACAAAAGCAATCTAATCATCATCCGCAGCAATAGCGTCAACATCTTCGCCATGTGTATCTGTCTGGATCGTAATTCCCCAGAGTGTCATCTTCTTCTTCATCCTCAGTGTCCTCGAACGTTGGTTTCTTCTTGATCAACTCTTGTATGTCCACAACACGACAGGCAATTTTTTCTCCAGCGTCATTGACGTGATGGTTCTCGAAGATATTAGGAACATCTGTGGAATCTTGTACATCAGGAGCAGTGTAAGCATCATCTTGTTGTGCAACTTCATTAAATGAATTCCTCTGCTCAAACCTTTGCAATACTCTCGAGTCATCGCTACGTGCAAATGTGTCTTCCAAGAAAAATATCTCTGTTGCTTGATTTGCCAAAATAAAAGGCTCATTGGTCTGGTATGCCGCCTTGACATTGATGGATTTGAAATAATCATCAGCTCTGGGTTTTGCGATCCTGGAAAACAGGTTATACGAACTACAGCACAACAGAACTACACACCGATGATCCTCAAAACTGGAGATATACTGCAACTGAACAATCTCTGTTATGTTAGCATACATTTCAGTTGTCTCTCTGCCGTACGTATCCGTGCTCATGATGGCACGGTTTGGTGTCTTCCTGCCTTCGTCGCATGCAAGGGTGTTGTAGCGCACATGTCCAACAACGCAACATTTATAATGTCTTACCCGAGTATCAGGACCCATTGCTAGTGCGTAAAGGGCATCATCAACTGCCTACCCATCCTCCCGCGTCTTCTTAACCTATGGTTAGAAAATAGACAAGCTGATCATCTTATGTACTCAATATATTAAAACAACGGACAGTACAATTCAAAAGCTTACATGGCCCTTGAACCATTTTGCAAATCCTGCCATAACCAGTTTGTCAATGTTTCTTGGATTTTGCGGCAGTAACTCCTTTTTGTAGATGCTGCACAACATAGTGATCGCGTCAAACATCTAAACATATAAGAATGTGCTGCAAGTTTAGTAGATTATGATGTATTGTCCAAATCTTTAGGTTTGTCCTCATGTCGACTCTTCCCTATAACTCGAACAGAATAATCGAAAACATTGAGCCCGGGGTTGTCTTCACCCACCTCTTTGCTAAGCTGATCAGCTGTTTTAATGTATTTTGAGCATAATGTCAACGCTTCTGTAGCAATGTTGGCCTCTGCAATGAAACCCTCGGGTCTAGCTCTGTTCCTAACATAGCCCTTGAAAGTGCCTAGCCGCCTTTCAATAGGGTACATCCAGCCATATTGTACTGGACCTCTAAGTAGTGCCTCATTAGGTAGATGAACAACCAAATGCACCATCACATCAAAGAAGGCTGGAGGATATATCTTCTCAAGGTCGCATATGATAGTTGGTATCTTGTCTCTAAGACGCTCCAAAGCATCTATCCTGATATTTCTACTGCAGAGTTCCCTAAAGAATTGTCCCAACTCTGCAACTGCTTTGTATAAGTTAGGGCAGCCCAATCCTCTAAGGATAACAGGTAAAACCCTTTGAAGTAGGACGTGGCAGTCATGAGTTTTCAACCCTTGTACCTTGTTTCCATCTGCACTGACTCTCCTTTCAGGGTTGGAAGCAAATCCATGTGGGAATCTCACACGTGATAGGACCTCGCAGAATTTTTTTCTTTTTACCTTGTCCAAGACGTACACAACTGGTGTCATATCCCGTGGTTTACCTTCATCTTCCACCTGCAAATCATTCTGATACCCAGGTGTGTCAAATGAATCCTAGATTTTAAGGTATCTTTCGTCTTGCCTTCAATATTAAGAAGTGTGTTGATAATGCTGTCACATATATTTTTCTCGATGTGCATCACATCAAGATTATGCTGCAGATCCAAATCATTCCAATAACCTCTCTTCTGCCCTGCCATGCTTCCTTTTCCAGCTACCATTACCAGGATGGTTTACTGGTGTAATATGCCTGACTTTCTCTAATTCCACTTGCAACTCATCGGCGGTGAGCCTCTTTGGTGCATTGATACGTCTCCATCGTATCTATAATTTTTGATTGTTCCATGCCAATATTATACAACTTTCATGTACTTTTGGCAACTTTTTATACTATTTTTGGGACTAACATATTGATCTAGTGCCCAGTGTCAGTTCCTGTTTGTTGCATGTTTTTTGTTTTGCAGAAAATGTTGGGAATCGTAGCATAATTTAAAATTTTCCTACGCTCACCAAGATGCATCTATGGAGTCTACTGGCAACGAGGGGAAGGAGTGCATCTACATACCCTTGTAGATCGCGAGCGGAAGCGTTTCAATTAACGTGGATGACGGAGTCGTACTCGCCGTGATCCAAATCACCGATGACCGAGTGCCGAACGGACGGCACCTCCGCGTTCAACACACGTACGGTGCAGCGACGTCTCCTCCTTCTTGATCCAGCAAGGGGGAAGGAGAGGTTGATGGAGATCCAGCAGCACGACGGCGTGGTGGTGGATGTAGCGGGTCTCCGGCAGGGCTTCGCCGAGCTTCTGCGAGAGAGAGAGAGGTGTTGCAGGGGAGGAGGGAGGCGCCCAAGGCTGTAGGTTGCTGCCCTCCCTCCCCCCCTTTATATAGGCCCCTGGGGGGTGCGCCAGCCCTGGGAGATGGGATCTCCAAGGGGGGGCGGCGGCCAAGGGGGGAAGGGGTTGCCTTGCCCCCCAAGGCAAGGGGGAAGCTCCCCCCTAGGGTTCCCAACCCTAGGCGCATGGGGGGAGGCCCAAGGGGGGCGCCCCAGCCCACTAAGGGCTGGTTCCCTTCCACTTTCAGCCCACGGGGCCCTCCGGGATAGGTGGCCCCACCCGGTGGACCCCCGGGACCCTTCCGGTGGTCCCGGTACAATACCGGTAACCCCCGAAACTTTCCCGGTGGCCGAAACTTGACTTCCTATATATAATTCTTCACCTCCGGACCATTCCGGAACCTCTCGTGACGTCCGGGATCTCATCCGGGACTCCGAACAACTTTCGGGTTTCCGCATACATATATCTCTACAACCCTAGCGTCACCGGACCTTAAGTGTGTAGACCCTACGGGTTCGGGAGACATGCAGACATGACCGAGACGCCTCTCCGGTCAATAACCAACAGCGGGATCTGGATACCCATGTTGGCTCCCACATGTTCCACGATGATCTCATCGGATGAACCACGGTGTCGAGGATTCAATCAATCCGTATGCAATTCCCTTTGTCAATCGGTATGTTACTTGCCCGAGATTCGATCGTCGGTATCCCAATACCTTGTTCAATCTCGTTACCGGCAAGTCTCTTTACTCGTACCGCAATGCATGATCCCGTGACTAACGCCTTAGTCACATTGAGCTCATTATGATGATGCATTACCGAGTGGGCCCAGAGATACCTCTCCGTCACACGGAGTGACAAATCCCAGTCTCGATCCGTGCCAACCCAACAGACACTTTCGGAGATACCCGTAATGCACCTTTATAGTCACCCAGTTACGTTGTGACGTTTGGCACACCCAAAGCACTCCTACGGTATCCGGGAGTTGCACGATCTCATGGTCTAAGGAAAAGATACTTGACATTGGAAAAGCTCTAGCAAACGAAACTACACGATCTTTTATGCTATGCTTAGGATTGGGTCTTGTCCATCACATCATTCTCCTAATGATGTGATCCCGTTATCAATGACATCCAATGTCCATAGTCAGGAAACCATGACTATCTGTTGATCAACGAGCTAGTCAACTAGAGGCTTACTAGGGACACTTTGTGGTCTATGTATTCACACATGTATTACGATTTCCGGACAATACAATTATAGCATGAACAATAGACAATTACCATGAACAAAGAAATATAATAATAACCATTTATTATTGCCTCTAGGGCATATTTCCAACAGTCTCCCACTTGCACTAGAGTCAATAATCTAGTTACATTGTGATGAATCGAACACCCATTGCGTCCTGGTGTTGATCATGTTTTGCCCTAGGGAGAGGTTTAGTCAACGGATCTGCTACATTCAGGTCCGTGTGTACTTTACAAATATCTATGTCTCCATTTTGAACACTTTCACGAATGGAGTTGAAGCGACGCTTGATATGCCTGGTCTTCCTGTGAAACCTGGGCTCCTTCGCAAGGGCAATAGCTCCAGTGTTGTCACAGAAGAGAGTCATTGGGCCCGACGCATTGGGAATCACCCCTAGGTCGGTAATGAACTCCTTCATCCAGACTGCTTCCTGTGCTGCCTCCGAGGCTGCCATGTACTCCGCTTCACATGTAGATCCCGCCACGACGCTTTGCTTGCAACTGCACCAGCTTACTGCTCCTCCATTCAAAATATACACGTATCCGGTCTGTGACTTCGAGTCATCCAGATCTGTGTCGAAGCTAGCGTCGACGTAACCCTTTACGACGAGCTCTTCGTCACCTCCATAAACGAGAAACATATCCTTAGTCCTCTTCAGGTACTTCAGGATATTCTTGACCGCTGTCCAGTGTTCCTTGCCGGGATTACTTTGGTACCTTCCTACCAAACTTACGGCAAGGTTTACATCAGGTCTGGTACACAGCATGGCATACATAATAGACCCTATGGCCGAGGCATAGGGGATGACACTCATCTCTTCTATATCTTCTGCCGTGGTCGGGCATTGAGCCGTGCTCAATTGCACACCTTGCAATACAGGCAAGAACCCCTTCTTGGACTGATCCATACTGAACTTCTTCAATATCTTGTCAAGGTATGTACTCTGTGAAAGACCAATGAGGCGTCTTGATCTATCTCTATAGATCTTGATGCCTAATATATAAGCAGCTTCTCCAAGGTCCTTCATTGAAAAACACTTATTCAAATAGGCCTTTATACTTTCCAAGAATTCTATATCATTTCCCATCAATAGTATGTCATCCACATATAATATGAGAAATGCTACAGAGCTCCCACTCACTTTCTTGTAAACACAGGCTTCTCCATAAGTCTGTGTAAACCCAAACGCTTTGATCATCTCATCAAAGCGAATGTTCCAACTCCGAGATGCTTGCACCAGCCCATAGATTGAGCGCTGGAGCTTGCATACTTTGTTAGCATTCTTAGGATCGACAAAACCTTCCGGCTGCATCATATACAACTCTTCCTTAAGGAAGCCATTAAGGAATGCCGTTTTGACGTCCATCTGCCATATCTCATAATCATAGTATGCGGCAATTGCTAACATGATTCGGACGGACTTCAGCTTCGCTACGGGTGAGAAAGTCTCATCGTAGTCAACCCCTTGAACTTGTCGATAACCCTTAGCGACAAGTCGAGCTTTGTAGATGGTCACATTACCATCTGCGTCCGTCTTCTTCTTAAAGATCCATTTGTTTTCTATGGCTCGCCGCTCATCGGGCAAGTCAGTCAAAGTCCATACTTTGTTTTCATACATGGATTCTATCTCGGATTTCATGGCTTCTAGCCATTTGTCGGAATCCGGGCCCGCCATCGCTTCTTCATAGTTCGAAGGTTCACCGTTGTCTAACAACATGATTTCCAGGACAGGGTTGCCGTACCACTCTGGTGCGGAACGTGTCCTTGTGGACCTACGAAGTTCAGTAACTTGATCTGAAGCTTCATGATCATCATCATTAACTTCCTCCCCAGTCGGTGTAGGCACCACAGGAACATTTTCCCGCGCTGCGCTACTTTCCGGTTCGGAAGGGGTGACTATCACCTCATCAAGTTCCACTTTCCTCCCACTCAATTCTTTCGAGAGAAACTCCTTCTCCAGAAAGGACCCGTTCTTGGCAACGAAGATCTTGCCTTCGGATCTGAGGTAGAAGGTATACCCAATAGTTTCCTTAGGGTATCCTATGAAGACGCATTTTTCCGATTTGGGTTCGAGCTTTTCAGGTTGAAGTTTCTTGACATAAGCATCGCATCCCCAAACTTTTAGAAACGACAGCTTAGGTTTCTTCCCAAACCATAATTCATACGGTGTCGTCTCAACGGATTTCGACGGAGCCCTATTTAAAGTGAATGCGGCAGTCTCTAAAGCATAACCCCAAAATGAGAGCGGTAAATCGGTAAGAGACATCATAGATCGCACCATATCCAATAGAGTGCGATTACGACGTTCGGACACACCATTTCTCTGAGGTGTTCCAGGCGGCGTGAGTTGTGAAACTATTCCACATTTCCTTAAGTGTGCACCAAACTCGTGACTTAAATATTCTCCACCACGATCTGATCGTAGGAATTTTATTCTCCTGTCACGTTGATTCTCAACCTCACTCTGAAATTCTTTGAACTTTTCAAAGGTTTCAGACTTGTGTTTCATCAGGTAGACATATCCATATCTACTTAAATCATCAGTGAGAGTGAGAACATAACGATATCCTCCGCGAGCCTCAACACTCATTGGACCACACACATCGGTATGTATGATTTCCAATAAGTTGGTTGCTCGCTCCATTGTTCCGGAGAACGGAGTCTTGGTCATCTTACCCATGAGGCATGGTTCGCACGTGTCAAATGATTCGTAATCAAGAGACTCCAAAAGTCCATCTGCATGGAGCTTCTTCATGCGCTTGACACCAATGTGACCAAGGCGGCAGTGCCACAAGTATGTGGGACTATCGTTATCAACTTTACATCTTTTGGTATTCACACTATGAACATGTGTAACATCACGTTCGAGATTCATCAAAAATAAACCATTGACCAGCGGGGCATGACCATAAAACATATCTCTCAAATAAATAGAACAACCATTATTCTCGGATTTAAATGAGTAGCCATCTCGAATTAAACGAGATCCAGATACAATGTTCATGCTCAAAGCTGGCACTAAATAACAATTATTGAGGTTTAAAACTAATCCCGTGGGTAGATGCAGAGGTAGCGTGCCGACGGCGATCACATCGACCTTGGAACCATTCCCGACGCGCATCGTCACCTCGTCCTTCGCCAGTCTCCGTTTATTCCGTAGTTCCTGTTTTGAGTTACAAATATGAGCAACCGCACCGGTATCAAATACCCAGGAGCTACTACGAGTACTGGTAAGGTACACATCAATTACTTGTATATCACATATACCTTGGGTGTTGCCGGCCTTCTTCTTGTCCGCTAAATATTTGGGGCAGTTCCGCTTCCAGTGACCACTTCCCTTGCAATAAAAGCACTCAGTCCCGGGCTTGGGTCCATTCTTTGACTTCTTCCCAGTAACTGGTTTACCGGGCGCGGCAACTCCCTTGCCGTCCTTCTTGAAGTTCTTCTTACCCTTGCCCTTCTTGAACTTGGTGGTTTTATTCACCATCAACACTTGATGTTCTTTTCTGATCTCCCCTTCCGCTGATTTCAGCATTGAATATACCTCGGGAATGGTCTTTTCCATCCCCTGCATATTGTAGTTCATCACAAAGCTCTTGTAGCTTGGTGGAAGCGACTGGAGGATTCTGTCAATGACCGCGTCATCCGGGAGATTAACTCCCAGCTGAGACAAGCGGTTGTGCAACCCAGACATTCTGAGTATGTGCTCACTAACAGAACTGTTCTCCTCCATTTTACAGCTGAAGAACTTGTCGGAGACATCATATCTCTCGACCCGGGCATGAGCTTGAAAAACCAGTTTCAGCTCCTCGAACATCTCATATGCTCCATGTTTCTCAAAACGCTTTTGGAGACCCGGTTCTAAGCTGTAAAGCATGCCGCACTGAACGAGGGAGTAATCATCAGCACGTGATTGCCAAGCGTTCATAACGTCTTGGTTCTGTGGGATTGGTGCATCACCTAGCGGTGCTTCTAAGACATAATCTTTCTTGGCTACTATGAGGATGAGCCTCAGGTTCCGGACCCAGTCCGTATAGTTGCTGCCATCATCTTTCAGCTTGGTTTTCTCTAGGAACGCGTTGAAATTGAGGACAACGTTGGCCATTTGATCTACAAGACATAGTGTAAAGATTTTAGACTAAGTTCATGATAATTGAGTTCATCTAATCAAATTATTTAATGAACTCCCACTCAGATAGACATCCCTCTAGTCATCTAAGTGAAACATGATCCGAGTTTAACTAGGCCGTGTCCGATCATCACGTGAGACGGACTAGTCAAGATCGGTGAACATCTCCATGTTGATCGTATCTTCTATACGACTCATGCTCGACCTTTCGGTCCTCCGTGTTCCGAGGCCATGTCTGTACATGCTAGGCTCGTCAAGTCAACCTAAGTGTATTGCGTGTGTTCCGAGGCCATGTCTGTACATGCTAGGCTCGTCAACACCCGTTGTATTCGAACGTTAGAATCTATCACACCGGATCATCACGTGGTGCTTCGAAACAACGAACCTTCGCAACGGTGCACAGTTAGGGTGAACACTTTCTTGAAATTATTATAAGGGATCATCCTACTTGCTACCGTCGTTCTAAGCAAATAAGATGCAAAAACATGATAAACATCACATGCAATCAAATAGTGACATGATATGGCCAATGTCATCATGCTCCTTTGATCTCCATCTTCGGGGCACCATGATCATCTTCGTCACCGGCATGACACCATGATCTCCATCATTATGTCTTCATGAAGTCGTCACGCCAACGATTACTACTACTTCTATGGCTAACGCGTTTAGCAATAAAGTAAAGTAATTTACATGGCGTTATTCAATGACACGCAGGTCATACAAAATAATAAAGACAACTCCTATGGCTCCTGCCGGTTGTCATACTCATCGACATGCAAGTCGTGATTCCTATTACAAGAATATGATCAATCTCATACATCACATATATCATTCATCACATCTTCTGGCCATATCACATCACATAGCACTTGCTGCAAAAACAAGTTAGACGTCCTCTAATTGTTGTTGCAAGTTTTTACGTGGTTTGTAGGTTTCTAGCAAGAACGTTTCTTACCTACGTATGACCACAACGTGATTTGCCAATTTCTATTTACCCTTCATAAGGACCCTTTTCATCGAATCCGTTCCGACTAAAGTAGGAGAGACAGACACCCGCTAGCCACCTTATGCAACTAGTGCATGTCAGTCGGTGGAACCTGTCTCACGTAAGTGTACGTGTAAGGTCGGTCCGGGCCGCTTCATCCTACAATGCCGCTGAAACAAGAAAAGACTAGTAGCGGCAAGAAGAATTGGCAAACTCAACGCCCACAACTTCTTTGTGTTCTACTCGTGCATAGTAACTACGCATAGACCTGGCTCATGATGCCACTGTTGGGAATCGTAGCATAATTTAAAATTTTCCTACGCTCACCAAGATGCATCTATGGAGTCTACTAGCAACGAGGGGAAGGGAGTGCATCTACATACCCTTGTAGATCGCGAGCGGAAGCCTTTCAATGAACGTGGATGACGGAGTCGTACTCGCCGTGATCCAAATCACCGATGACCGAGTGCCGAACGGACGGCACCTCCGTGTTCAACACACGTATGGTGCAGCGACGTCTCCTCCTTCTTGATCCAGCAAGGGGGAAGGAGAGGTTGATGGAGATCCAGCAGCACGACGGCGTGGTAGTGGATGTAGCGGGTCTCCGGTAGGGCTTCGCCGAGCTTCTGCGAGAGACGGAGAGGTGTAACAGGGGAGGAGGGAGGCGCCCAAGGCTGTAGGTTGCTGCCCTCCCTCCCCCCCTTTATATAGGCCCCTGGGGGGTGCGCCAGCCCTGGGAGATGGGATCTCCAAGGGGGGGAGGGCGGCGGCCAAGGGGGGAAGGGGTTGCCTTGCCCCCCAAGGCAAGGGGGAAGCTCCCCCCCTAGGGTTCCCAACCCTAGGCGCATGGGGGGAGGCCCAAGGGGGGCGCCCCAGCCCACTAAGGGCTGGTTCCCTTCCACTTTCAGCCCACGGGGCCCTCCGGGATAGGTGGTCCCACCCGGTGGACCCCCGGGACCCTTCCGGTGGTCCCGGTACAATACCGGTAACCCCCGAAACTTTCCCGGTGGCCGAAACTTGACTTCCTATATATAATTCTTCACCTCCGGACCATTCCGGAACCTCTCGTGACGTCCGGGATCTCATCCGGGACTCCGAACAACTTTCGGGTTTCCGCATACATATATCTCTACAACCCTAGCGTCACCGGACCTTAAGTGTGTAGACCCTACGGGTTCGGGAGACATGCAGACATGACCGAGACGCCTCTCCGGTCAATAACCAACAGCGGGATCTGGATACCCATGTTGGCTCCCACATGTTCCACGATGATCTCATCGGATGAACCACGGTGTCGAGGATTCAATCAATCCGTATGCAATTCCCTTTGTCAATCGGTATGTTACTTGCCCGAGATTCGATCGTCGGTATCCCAATACCTTGTTCAATCTCGTTACCGGCAAGTCTCTTTACTCGTACCGCAATGCATGATCCCGTGACTAACGCCTTAGTCACATTGAGCTCATTATGATGATGCATTACCGAGTGGGCCCAGAGATACCTCTCCGTCACACGGAGTGACAAATCCCAGTCTCGATCCGTGCCAACCCAACAGACACTTTCGGAGATACCCGTAATGCACCTTTATAGTCACCCAGTTACGTTGTGACGTTTGGCACACCCAAAGCACTCCTACGGTATCCGGGAGTTGCACGATCTCATGGTCTAAGGAAAAGATACTTGACATTGGAAAAGCTCTAGCAAACGAAACTACACGATCTTTTATGCTATGCTTAGGATTGGGTCTTGTCCATCACATCATTCTCCTAATGATGTGATCCCGTTATCAATGACATCCAATGTCCATAGTCAGGAAACCATGACTATCTGTTGATCAACGAGCTAGTCAACTAGAGGCTTACTAGGGACACTTTGTGGTCTATGTATTGACACATGTATTACGATTTCCGGACAATACAATTATAGCATGAACAATAGACAATTACATGAACAAATAAATATAATAATAACCATTTATTATTGCCTCTAGGGCAGATTTCCAACAGAAAATCCATATCAAATGGAGTCCAAACGGAATAAAAACTGACGGAGATATTTTTGGGAAGAAGAATCAACGCGATACGATGCCCGAGGGGGCCACGAGGCAGGGGCGGCCCCATGGGGGTGGGCGCGCCCCTGACCCTTGTGGCCACCCCGTAAGGCGGTTGGTGCCCTTCTTTCGCCGCAAGGAAGCCAATATCCGGATAGAAATCGTTTCCAAATTTCAGCCCAATCGGAGTTACGGATCTCCGGGAACATAAGAAACGGTGAAAGGGCAGAATCAGGGGCGCAGAAACAGAGAGAGACAAAGAGACAGATCCAATCTCGGAGGGCCTCTCGCCCCTCCCATGCCATGGAAGCCAAGGACCAGAGGGTAAACCCTTCTCCCATCTAGGGAGAAGGTCAAGGAAGAAGAAGAAGGGGGGCTCTCTCCCCCTCTCTTTCGGTGGCGCCGGAACGCCGCCGGGGCCATCATCATCACTGCAATCTACACCAACACCTCCGTCATCTTCACCAACATCTCCATCACCTTCCCCCATCTATTTACAGCAGTCCACTCTCCCGCAACCCGCTGTACCCTGTACTTGAACATGGTGCTTTATGCTTCATATTATTATCCAATGATGTGTTGCCATTCTATGATGTCTGAGTAGATTTTCGTTTTCCTATCGGTAATTGGTGAATTTCTATGATTGATTTAATTTGCTTTTGGTTATGTTGCTGTCCTTTGGTGCCCATCATATGAGTGCGCACGTGGATCACACCATAGGGTTAGTTGTATGTTGATAGGACTATGTATTGGAGGGCAAGAGTGACAGAAGCTTCAACCTAGCATAGAAATTGATGCATACGGGATTGAAGGGGGACCAATATATCTTAATGCTATGGTTGGGTTTTACTTTAATGAACGTTAGTAGTTGCGGATGCTTGCTAATAGTTCCAATCATAAGTGCATAGAATTACAAGTCAGGGATGACATGCTAGCAGTGGCCTCACCCACATAAAACTTGCTATCGGTCTAGTAAAGTAGTCAATTGCTTAGGGACAATTTTGCAACTCCTACCACCACTTTTCCACACTCGCTATACTAACTTTATTGCTTCTTTATCTAAAAAGCCCCTAGTTTTTATTTAGGTACAATTGCATTTTTACCCCTAGTTGGTTCCTACCCACGGGTTTTGCCCTTACTTTTTGGGCTTGCTCAGTTTTGCCCTTACTTTTTCCGTCAAGATCCCTCGAATGCCCTTTGACCGTTTGACCAAAACTTTGAAAATTCATAACTAATTCATATCAACTCATAAAAATGCAAATAAGATATCAAAATGTTCAAATAAACATTAACTTTATGTGCATATCATTTGCATTCAGGACAAAAGCATCGTTTAAACTACTTGAGGTAATTAATGTTATTAACATTATTAAAAATAAAAAGGTATAAACAATATTTTTTTCATGAATAAAAATTACATGCAAATGTAGGTGATGTTTTCTGAACATCCTGATATCTTATTTGCATTTTTCTGAGTTCGTATCAACTTGTTATGAAGTTTCCAAATAATGGTAAAAGTCGTTAGAACATTCATAACAAGATGATACGAACTCAGAAAAATGCAAATAAGATATCTGGATGGTCAGAAAACATCACCTACATTTGCATGTAATTTTTATTCATGAAAAAATATTGTTTATACCTTTTTATTTTTAATAATGTTAATAACATTAATTACCTCAGGTAGTTTAAAGGGTGCTTTTGTCCTGAATGCAAATGATATGCACATAAAGGTAATGTTTATCTGAACATTTTGATATCTTATTTGCTTTTTTCTGAGTTCATATGAATTAGTTAAGAATTTTCAAAGTTTTGGTCAAACGGTCAAAGGGCATTCAAGGGACCATGACGGAAAAAGTAAGGGCAAAACTGAGCAAGCTCGAAAAGTAAGGGCAAAACCCGTGGGTAGGAACCAACTAGGGGTAAAAATGCAATTGTCCCTTTTATTTACGCGCTCTTTATTATCTTGCAAACCTATCGAACAACACCTACAAAGTACTTCTAGTTTCATACTTGTTCTAGGTAAAGCGAACGTAAAGCGTGTGTAGAGTTGTATCGGTGGTCAATAGAACTTGAGTGAATATTTGTTCTACCTTTAGCTCCTCGTTGGGTTCGACACTCTTACTTATCAAAAGAGGCTACAATTGATCCCCTATACTTGTGGTTTATCACGAATCACGGTTTTCATGCTTTGCATTGAACACATGTCTTCGGTATTTTGTAGGACGCGGCTTGTCCTTGGCAAGGAAACGTCGGTGTCCAATGTAACAGATCATGCTAAGTATTGCGTATGACAGCGGATTCTTGTCATAGCGAACACATGCATTGTAACCATGTGTCGTTCTCCCTCACATAGTGCACAAAGCCGAATAATCATGGATGCACCAAATTATAACAGCACGCAGAAAGAAATCAGCTGGTGGGCTGCTATATAGGTCTTGAGTGAGAACACCCCTCCATAGCTGTTGAAGTTCCTCCACAAGAGGCTCCATGAATAAATCAAAATCCTTTCCAGGAATGTTTTGACCTGGGATGAGCAAGGCCATCATGTAGTTTGATTCTTTGGTGCATACATTTGGAGGCATGTTGTAAGGGATAACAAGCACTGGCCACATGCTATATGTGGCGCTCTGGTGGCCAAATGGGTTAAATCCATCTGAAGCTATGCCAAGTCTAATGTTTCTCGGGTCAGCAGCAAACTTTTTGTGTTTCTGATTGAAGCTTTGCCACTCACTACCATGAGATGGATGGCTCATTACATTCTGATTTCTGTACTCCTGGTTCCTAGAATGCCACAGTACATCCTCTCTTGTTTCAGCATCATGAAACAACCTCTGCAATCTTTGTATAATTGGAAAATGTCTCAGAACATTATGAGGAATGCTCTTCACATCATCGCCCTCTTTCCATCTTGATGATTTGCATTTCGAGCATTCACTTAAGTTGGCATAATCCTTCCAGAACAGAACACAATTATTCTTACAAACGTGGATCATATCATATCCAATTCCAACTACACGAAGGAAATTCTTCATTTTACTGTAGGTGTGTGGCGGCTCAGACGCATCTGGGAAAGATTTGCGGAAAGCAGCCAACATCGCATCGAATGATTTGTTGGTCATCTGCTCAGATGTCTTCACCTGATGAAAGGTGACCATAGCTGAGAATACTGACAGCTTATTTCCTGGGGTGACAACCACGTTGCATTGTTCCAACATGCGGGCCCACCGCTTTTCTTCTGTAGGTGAAAGTTCACGAAATGCACGAGCATTTCGTAGCATTGTTTTAATGTTGGTCAAACTCACTGGCTCCGCCACCACCACCTCTTCCTCCTCTTCCACCTAAGAATCAGGAAGATCAAGATGGTGATATGCTGCTTCCACGTAGTCAGTAACATTGACGTTCACAGCTTCACCATGATGAACCCACCTAGTATATGTGACTGACATCGCATACAAGTGTAGATGATTTTGCACAGTTGACTGGGGTCTTGTAACTTAATTCATACAACTGCTACACGGGCAAAGCACATCTGGTTTCAGACCACCGTACTCAGCTCTAATAAAGTTCATGAAGTTTTGAACCCCCTCGACATATGCAGCGGAGAATCTTCGAGCAGAAGTTATCCAAGTCGTGTCCATCTGTTAGACATACAAATTAGTTCTTCCACTAGATATTACAGGAAAAACATATATGCTTTTTTATGAAGTCCAGAAAAAATACCTAGGTCGATGTCTAAAGCTATGGCAAGATATTTGGACGAGTAGATCTAAGTAACGAAATATATGTAAAGCTAATTCAGCAAACATATTTGAGTGCTAAATTATGGCAGGCTGTTTCAGCAGTCAATGAGGCCGAGCACACAACCATCGAACTATCGAAGGCCATCACAGCAACAAAGATCGAGTATAAAATGGTGTACAGCTATTTCACCTAACAGATTGGCTGCTAGACCATGGCAATCTACGTCACAATAAATATATGGTAGGATATTTTAGCAACTAATCGGGCTTGGCATGCCATCTCAGCTAAGCAGATTGAGTGCAGAACAGGGCAAGGAAGCTTCTTAGGCAGAGCATATTGACTATAAACTACTTTGGCAAACAGTGAGATTAACAACGTCTATCAGCTAACACTCAGCGCTACACCGACATGCACGGGGCCTCAGTCTAGAATGCGCGTACCGTGGGAGAAGCTGACCACCGTGCGTCTCCACACGAACGTCGCCAGCGGTGGCGGCGCTGACGGCCGTGCGCCTCCACAAGAACGTCGCCAGCGGTGGCGGCGCGGCTAGAGGACGGCAGTCTACGAGAGTGTACTGTAGAAGCAAGAGGATTGCCGTGCGTCCCCTCGACGAACCGCGGCGCCGACGTATCGGCCCGGCGGGGAGGGCGGCTTTGGCGGAGCGAATGGAGTGGATGGGGGATGGGGGGAGGGGGGTTTGGGGAATATTATTGGCAAGTTGGCCGAAGGGCGGTTGAATTTGGGATTTGGGGGGAATTTGGGGTGGGGGGATTTCGCGCGGTGGGCGGGGCGAGTTTGGCGCATGGTCGGTCTCTCCAAGTGCAGTCCCACGTGTGAGTGAAGAGGCAAGCCGAAGCGCGTTCCATTTGCGTGAGCCGTGTGCATGATCGAACGTGTGTGGGGTGCAATGCGACCGCGACATGGGTGCTGTGAGTGTACCGCCTTTTTTCCTTTTAAACTAGGTGCGTCGCCCCCTAAAAAAACTTGGTGCTTCGCGTGATCCATCGATACTACTACTAGTAATCCGGTAATCCCAACTAAAATAGCGCGGCCGGGTGTTTTCCCGCGCGATGTGCTGGGAGGTAGGCTTAGTTGGTTTTTTAGGACGAGTAATGCTACACCTACGTAATCCCAGTTACGTAATTAATGTAATGTGAAATGTGTGAGCTGTTGATTGTAGATTGGGGGGAGGGAAGGGCCACCATGAAAATCAGGGAGGAGAGAGAGAGGCAATTTACGTTAACCCTTTCGTAGTTTCCCGTAGATGTAGAAAGATGTGAAATGTGTGAATGTGTAGTGGACATACTATTGGAGTGCGTAAGATAAATTTTGTACGTAGACCCTATGTGTTTATTTACTTCGCATGTCAGCTTCGTCTCGGTTCAATAAAAAGCAGAGTTGGTGATGATGGTGTGCCTACCATCCTGCAATATAGGCCGTCCGATCTATATCTAACGGATAGGAAGGAAACTATGACAATTTACCCGCACTCCTCTCCACATTTGCAGATAAGGCCTTCCCTCGTTCATCCTTTTCTTCCACAAGATCTTGATGTTCCGTGCAACGCACGGGCACGTTGCTAGTACTCCTACAATATACTATATTATTGTGAATGTTCATATACACCGGCCGAGATTAATGCAAACACGGCATATTTTCATGACATTTCAAACTTTTATAGGACAGAAAAATAAAAGAAACCTTACCCTAAACCTATTCTACCGTGGCGACCGACGTCCTCCATCTACGATCTCCATGTACGGGGGCGGGGTTTAAGACCAGTGAAGTAAAGGTGCGGTCTCCAGCGAGGATGAGTAGAACACGGGAGACGGACCGGCCAGTTGGCACACCATGCGCTGCCGCCTCCCATTCTCTACTCATCCTCGGAGGACTCCCCGACCTCGGAGGTGCCGGGCGACGGACGGCGGAAGCAGGACGCGTTGCTGACAGTGCTCCCGTCGTCGGCTGCCAGCGTGGCCACTGCTTGTGCGGTCGCGTCCGCGTCCGGCTACGCCGCTATTGCGTCGCGAGCGGCGGCTTGAGCGAGGGCGGCTACCTCGAGCTTCATCCCCGAAGACAAGCTCTCCCGCAGAGCGTTCGCGCTCGCGGTCATGGCGGATGTGGTGCTAGGTAGCAGGATGATGCGCTATGGTGTGGAGGTTAGCTGGGCGTTGCCCCTTTAAGTAGGGCATTCCGGTGAGGCAAAGCTTCCGGGTGAGTCATTAAGTCACCGGAGTTGGTTCCTCGGGCACCGAGCCTCTTAACGACGGCATACGGACAGATGACATGAATGCGGGCAGCTGGCGCCGGCTGGGAACGCACCGCGTGATGACGCGAGGGACGAGGGTTTTTGGTGTGCCAGGGTAGTCAGCTGCGGTCGTGGCAACGTCGGAGATGCCCTTTGCTCACATGCGACCCCACATGTCATTGAAAAAGCAAGAAGACCCGGCATGGTCTCAGGTCCTGGGGATGCAGTTGCCGCGCTACACCACTCCGCGGACGCGTCGCGGCGCGCGCGCACTTCGTCGCCCCGTGTATCCTCGACGAGCCGGGTTTTGATCTGCTAGTCGTGCCACAGCGCTAACGCCACCCTTGGCACACTGAAACTAACTATGTCCAGCGATGATGAGCGTGTTGCTCACCGCGGTCGCCGTGTCCAGCAAGATGCCCGTGCATTGCACATAACATCAAGATGCATTTGTATGACTAGTTTATCTTGTGAGAGAAAAGGATGAATGAGGGAAGGCCTTATTTGCAAATGCAGAGAGGTGTGTGGGTACCTTTTTGCAAAATTGCCATAGTTTCCTTCCTATCCGTCAGATATAAATCGGACGGTCTATATTGCAGGATGGCAGGCACACCATCATCACCAACTCTATTTTTTATAAGAGTCCGTCCGATTTCTATTTGACGGGTAGGAAGGAAACTATGGCAATTTTGCAAAACGATACCCACACCCCTCTCCACATTTGCAAATAAGGCCTTCCCTCATTCATCCTTTTCTCCCACAAGATAAACTACTCATACAAATGCATCTTGTTGTTCCCTGCAACGCATATGCATCTTGCTAGTGTAGATAAAAAGCAGAGTTGGTGATGATGGTGTGCCTACCATCCTACAATATAGGTCGTCCGATATATATCTAACGGATAGGAAGGAAACTATGACAATTTACCCGCACTCCTCTCCACATTTGTAGATAAGGCCTTCCCTCATTCATCCTTTTCTCCCACAAGATCTTGATGTTCCGTGGAATGCACGGGCATCTTCCTAGTTTTCTATAAATTTGGTCAAATTTTATGAAGTTTGACTTCAGTCAAACCTAATATGCAGAGTTAATAAAAACAGAGGGAGTATCTTACTCTGTGACCAAGACGGAAGGGAAAACGAGGCAACTTATTGTTTATTTGATCCGTTCAAGTATAATCATGTGGCGTTGCTTATTTCTCATTCCTCTCCAACCCTCTTCTCCATCGATCATGCCGCCCTCCGGTCGAGTCCATCCTCCCGCATGCCTCATTTGAACATTCCGCCGAGTATCATTCGCATGTGGGCCTAGACCATGCTTGTATTTCCAATGTTGTAATTTGTCTGACATGCATACAAACAAACAGTTCGTTTAAAGTTTCACTTTGCCTCCACTACGTGTCACTTCCCGTCTTAGTTTTGACATCCCATTCGGTTCATGCCCCGACACATCCTGACGAGATTGATTGATGTTGAGAGATCAATTGCGTGTCGTGCAAGGAGATAAAGGTTTGGTCTATTTCTATGGTAGAAATGACCCGCGGGGGGGGGGGGGTCTGTGGGGATCAAAGGGAGTACATTGTATGTTCATAAGTGAAACGAACGTATTGTACCACCCTAGTCCTCTTTCAATCAATCTCCAGACCCCGAGAAGAAATCGGGAGAGAATGAGTGGGTGCATGTGTGATACCTAAGGCGGATTCAAAATTTTGAACCGGTGATCATAGCATCCACATATCATATATAAAGGGCATTCAATGTTCGTTTCGCTTTTGAACGTACAATATACTCCCTCCGATCCTTTCTAGTTTACATATAAGTTTTATGTCTAGTCAAAGTATCTCTACTTTGATCAAACTTACAGAAAAAAGTATCAACATTCAACAACGCCAATCAGTATTGTTAGATTCGTACGTACTCCGAGATTTGTATTCAAACAGAGATGGTTTCCAATTTGTATTCAAACAGAGATGGTTTCCAATTTGTTTTCAACCACGTGAATGTGCTTTTTCTCACGCATGCTCTTCCTACTAGGATTTCGCCACGTATAGCAAGTCCAATAGTAACTTTTTTTAAGCTCCCTGTCCAATAGTACTAGTGGAGTACTCCCTCCTTCCATTTATATAGGGCCTATGTGGAGGAGAGAGATGTGAAAAAGTAAGGGGAGTGAGCTCTCATGCAAGAGCCTAGCTATATACGCATTCCAAGGTAAATACAATAAATATGAAGAAAGAGATAGGGAGGAGATGGAAAAAAGTACTAATACAATAGCCAACCTTATATTTTTTTTGTGGGAAATAGCCAACCTTATAGCCCACACTACTGTATGAGTGCATATAGATGATGGCTATAGATGACATGGCAGTTCCTTATAGCCATCGCCTGGCTATATTATTAACCATGCTCTAATGCAATTTTCAAAGACGCCTTTGACTATTGACAAGATTAATAGTACATGAGATGTATAATGTGAAAATTATATCATTGGAAGCTCCTTTCACATACGAATTTGACCGTATGCTTTGTGTAAGTTGCATGTCATATATTATTACTCTAACATTTGGTCAAAGTTAGCCTCAAAAATGCATTAGGCCCTGTAGATGGAAGGAGGGAGTAGTAGTGGAAGTGGATCCTCTGACGTAGGTATCCCTGCCTTACCCTCCCTCTCAGTCACTTACTGGCGGACCCGATGCTTGCTAGGCCCCGCATGTCAGTTACTCAATGGGTTCAGCCAAGTCAGGGGATCCTCATCCGTAGTATACTCCCTCTGTTTTTATTTACTCCGCATAAAACGGAGGGAGTGGTAGTATACATGATGCGGGAGGGGGAGGGGGAGGGACGTCGGTTTTCTCTCAACAGTGATCCGACAAGCGAGCGAAAACACAAGACGAAGCGTGTTCTATTCAGTGAGCGACGTGATGCGACAAGAGCGATGTACAGTCAAACCTGATTGACCAGTCATCACCGGAACCACTATTCACACCAGAACCTTTGCTTCTCGGCCTACGCTAGCCACTGCCCCAAAACCACACCTCCTCTCCAGCCCATTCCCCCACCTTTCGATCCCTTAGCCCGCATCGAGCGTCCCCTAGTTCACCGGAAAGCCATGGTGCGCCACAAGATCACATACTACAAGATGTTGATGCCGCAGCGCCGCGTAGAAATCACGGTGGCGGTCGGCACCACAGACCTCTGTTCCCAAGCTCGCTTTGCGGCGGGCCAATCCCCGAGTTCTCTGGAGCCAAGCTACGAGGAGGAGGAAGCCGATCCAATGTTCATGGAGGAGGTCACGGCGCAGAAGGCCCCCGATGGGTATGAGACGACGGACATCGACTTCGTGCCGGCGTCCGGGTCCCCCATGGTGCAGGCGGACCAGCGGTTCAACCTGGCGATACTAAAGGAGGACCGGGAGGCAGAGGCTCAACTCGACGCGGAGCGCGCGCATGCCCTTACCATTGAGGATCTCCTGAAGGCAGAACCGGATGTCGTGGATGTGAACCGGGCGATGGAGGCTCAATAGTGCGCGGATGCAGCTGCCATCGAGGCCCTCCTACAGGCGAAACCGGATGTCCTGGACTTGAACTGGGTGGCGGAGGCTCAACTCGACGCGGAGCGCGCGGATATCGCTGCCATCGAGGCCCTCCTGCAGGCGAAACCGGACGCCCTGGACTTAAACCGGGCGGCGGAGGCTTAACTCGACGTGGAGCGCGCGGATGCCGCTGCCATCAAGGCCCTCCTGCAGGCGGAATTGGACGTCCTCGACTTGAAACGAGGGGTGCTCTCGTCCGTGCAGATCGCCCGCACGCTCCGCGTGAACGAGTAGCTGGTGGCCGAGGACAACCACAGTGCGGAGACACACGTCGGCAGCTACGGCTGGTTTGCTCCGGCAGCCAAAGACGACAAGGTCGTCTCGTTCCGTGAGCAGTGATAGTTTTTCTTTATGTGTTTGTTTTTAGGGATCTTTTGTTGTGTATAAACATATATTGTTATGCAAGTCGCCTGACTTTCATCGTTTCGGCAAGTCTACCATTTCAGGCGGTTGGATGAATATCCTACGTCTCCTAACCCTTCTTCCTCACCTCTTCTTCTTCCCCAACAGACCACCGCACGGCCCATACGGATCCTCCCCAAAATGCGGTTGGATAAACATACTGTATGAATGAAAATTATGTGTCACCGGTAGGATGGCTGAGTTTGGTTCATTCACATGCGGTAGCACGTGTCAGTGAGGGTGCGTTCCCTTGGTTGGGTTTGCGGCCTACAGGAGCGATTGTGTGAGGGTGTGGTGCGACCGCGGCGTGCAGGAGTGACCGTGTGAGGGTGGGGTGCAACCGCGACAGCCATGCGCAAGTGTACCTCCTTTTCATTTTTAAAACTTTAGGCAAGCTTGGCAAAAATGTGTGGCCAAGTATGGCAAGGCAAGGCCTAGACCCAAACAGGATAAGTATGTACGTACTTGGAGTACTTGTGTTAAAAAAGAAAGGTTGGGTTTTCCTTCGCGGGATTAATCGATACAAATCCTCGTTTGACGTGTTAATTAATGCATATTTTTTCTCCAAAGCCCAAAAAGCTAACCATCTCACTCCTCATTGCTTGATTAATGCAGCGCCATGCAAACCAACCTTGTCACTTCCGCATGCATGCAAGGGTATATTAATGTCCTTGGTTGCTAGTACGAGGCAAATCCCATCAATTTTGCCTCGATTAGTGTTAGTGGCCTTTTGCAAATTGTAATTTCGATATACAGGCCTTGTGTACAAAAAATGGAGGTCGTAACTATTTGACTTCGTTCCCCATTGCGGTGACGTCGACGATATCTCAAACGTTGTGGTTTGGCGAAGTGCGTTCGATGGAGAACACCATTGAGGGAGACCACGGTAAGTCGTTCGTAAGGGCCGCCAGCAAGCGGAGACAACCACCTTATTTGCATCCAGGAAGTCCATTGAACCAAAGGACGCGTAAATGTACTAGTACTACTAGTACACAATAGCGTCGTCCGTCCAGCTTAGTGCAGTGAGGTGGTTTCTCGAAGAAGACGATGGAGAAGCGGAGTCTGTGAAGAGTGAAATGAGGGTTGCTTCGTCCGTGCTTTGTGATTTGATGCCTCACTGCTTTGTGATTTGTGATAGAAGGGACAGGGGAGTAGACTCTGTGCTCTATATTGTACATGTGTCCAAGCACGGGAGAAAGAGGAGAGACGTTGCATTTATCTATTCCTTCAATCAATCAGTCAAAGAGCTTTGGTTCCATCTTTTTGGCTTTGGCAGCACCGTCCACAATGGTTCCCATCGATGCCAAAAGCTATTTTCACATTTGGCCACACATTGTGGATGCCCTTAAATGTACCACTTGGTTTTGCTCCTATGTGCTATCTATAGAAATCTCAATTATATTGATCTAAAAAATTATAGAATCAAGATTAGTAAAAAGGAGGTGATTTTGCCGCACGGATGGCGGGGGAGGTTTCTTATTTTTAGACGATGTTGGCCTGGCAGTTTGCTAACATGCGGTCCCATGTGTCAGTGCTTTACCAAGCCGATCCGCGTCCCACATGAGGCAGAACAACAACAGAAGCAACACGTGGTTAAATTGAAGAAGAGGAGGGAGAAGCGGATTCAGCAATGAGTGAAATGATGGTTGCTTCGTCCCTCCAACTTATTTTTTTAGCATTATTACTTCGTCCCTCCAACTTAACTACGGGAAAGGTGCAGCTTTGTGATTTGATGCCTCATTGCTCATTACTACACCGGTGGCATGACTGGGGTGCTTCACCCCTGCTGCTCTGCACTGTATTTCGGTATGGCACGTGGACCCGGTAGCTTTATGTCCCACATGCCAGGGAAAGGGACTAGAACATTTATGAGAGCGAGCGCTCCACTCTTACGACGGAGGAGTACACGACACGGCGTCCCAGTGAACTGTCACTTGTACTGTATAGTACTATAGTTTTGCTATTTCGCACGATCCATCGATACAAACCCGATTAAACAGGAAAGGGCGGGATTTTTCCCTCGCGGTAGATGATACTGGCCATACATTTCAAAGGCAATTTTAATGTATGCAAACTGAATAATTAAGTAACAATATGATATTTAGTAAAACTAAAAACACATATGACTTATTGTGTTAGAGTGTAGTAGTAGTGCTGTATTGCATAGTTGTTAGATGTAACATGCGAGAACGTGTAGAGATGTAGTTTTCGAGGGCCTAGAGAGAGAAAAGCGTAATACGGTCACCGAACTTCAGAATACGCTCATTACGGTCACTATGTACGTTTTGCGGTGATTATACGTCACTTACTCACCGTTCAGCATCGGATTGCACTCTGTTGACCGGCCAAATAGTCAGCATGGCACCATGTTGACTAGTTAAATTGACGACGTTCCGTGTGGGTCCCACTTATCAGTTCACATAGGAAAAAGGTCAGATAAACACAAATTTACGTAGGCGCGACAAGGCTCCAACCCGTGCGCGGCAATCACCTGGTTGTGTATGTGTCTGTCAGGGCCTGATGTGTGCGCATGCACGTGTAGGTTGAGCACTTGAGCGTGAGAGTGTGTGTTGGTCATGTGGTGTGTGCATGCATGCGTGCGTGTCAGTGTTGCGTGCGTGCGTGGCTGCGTGTGTACGTGTGAGTGTTGCATGCGTGCGTGGCTGCATGTGTTCGTGTGAGTGTTGCGTGGATGCAGTTCATGTGCATGCGTGCGTGTGTGTATAATCACCACACCAGCTCCTGTGTGTTAAAACAGACGGCTCAGCATACCAATACAAGGCCACCTTGTCCGTTGTGCCCGCGGTCATGACTTCGAACCACCGTCCATTTTCTTGTTGTTTGTTTTGATTCTTACTAGCAAGATGCCCGTGCGTTGCACGTAACATCAAGATGCATTTGTATGACTAGTTTACCTTGTGAGAGAAAAGGATGAACGAGGGAAGGCCTTATTTGCAAATGTGGAGAGGTGTGTGGGTACCTTTTTGCAAAATTTTCATAGTTTCCTTCCTATCCGTCAAATATAAATCAGACGGCCTATATTGCAGGATGGAAGGCACACCATCATCACCAACTCTGTTTTTTATAATAGTGTAGAGTAGATACAGGCCGACAGGTGGGCCCAATGGTAGTGAGATAATGTGATGCAACACTGGAGGTGCCACGTGGAGCGTTTAACTGGTCAACTAGTCGTGCCTTGAGCAAATACAGAGCTATACGGTGAGCCCGTGACTATATAATAACCACAAAACGTAAATGGTGACCGTAATGAGTGGATTCTGAAGTCCAATGTACATATCATGCTTTCGCTTCAAATACAATGATAGTCACTATATATATCGCG
Source organism: Triticum aestivum (assembly GCF_018294505.1). NCBI lineage: Eukaryota > Viridiplantae > Streptophyta > Magnoliopsida > Poales > Poaceae > Triticum > Triticum aestivum. The sequence continues at coordinate 70,641,516 of NC_057796.1, forward strand.
AGAGAAAGATGAAACATGTGTGAATGTGCTGGGGGACTTACTTTTAGAGGACCTGGAGATAGTTTGTGCGCGTATGTGAAAGGGTCGTAGAGGGGTGTATGCGATGGAGAGAGAGAGACGCTCTTCGTTTCTCTTTATTATGACTAACTTTATATATATAGTATAAAATATAAAAATTCCAGTACGGAATCAATATCATTGTGGGCACCATGCAATGCAAATTAACGTTCATACTCCTCCATATAACTTTGTAATGTTGTATATATGTAGAAATTCTAAAATAACTTTTTGGCCACACTTTATTCAAAAGGAATGTTGTATGTGAAATAAAAGTGAAGAGAGGACTTTTTAGATCAATGGGGTACATGATGTAACATGTGTGAATGTGTAATTGACGTATTTGGCAAGGCCTAGAGAGGTATGTGTGTGTAGTACATATTCGAGAGAGGCATGGATAGAGGGGCCGGCGGGGGGAGTGGGCGTGGGAGAGATAGCACGAGAAATGAGAGAGGTCTAGAGAGAGAGACGAATATGATGTCACGAGACCTGGGGGCAGAGAGTGTGTCACCGCGTGAGGTCCGGTGGGTCGAGGTGAGGCCCTTGGTTCGGTTCCGTCCTGCGCCATATTGGTCGGGCCCGTGACGCATTTAGGGAGACCCATGGATGACTAGTCGTACAAGACAAAGATAGCAGAATCGTGAAGGACTCTGTGTCCACTGACAAAGCCAGCTAGGATTTGTAACCCAAGGTCCTCGGACTAAGGTAACCCATTATCTCTGATATTACTATTCATCCAACCTAACTTTAAGGGGCATCCTACAGAATGCTCTGCTAGAATCATAGTCGTCGATTAGGAAGAGAGGTGTGAGACAATGCATGAGAGACAGGCCTAAAGATAATGTGCATATAGGAGACACGTAGGCAGGTCTATGTATATAGAAAGGGTCGATGGGGATTGTGCGTGTGTATGCTTGTGAGAGGAAGAGTGCTTGTGATAAAGGTTAGTGAAAACAGTCGTAAATGGTTACGAGAGGGAGGGAGGGTTATATTGAGAGCATGTCTGCGGGAAAGACACCTCGGGAGAGAGTGTGTGAGCATGTGTGAGAGACCACCGATGGAGAGTGAAACTACACGTAAAAGACTGATGTACACATTGATTGAAGATATAAATTGTGTCCGAATATTAGGATGGGATCATGATATTTACAATTCGCGTAAGGAACAGTCATTGACCATCAGACATCTAGATTCTATCGAATTTGAGCATACCTATGTTATTATTCGACATAATTGATCCACATAGTTAGTATTTTGAACTCCATACAATGCATCGCTTTAGCAATCAAATATAAACGTGAGTATAGTTCATGTTGTGTCTGTAAAGCACATTATACATACGAAAGTTACACAATGAACATTATAAATAGCTTGCTATGAGCTAGCATACATTTGAATTCAACTTAAGGTGGTTTAAAAAATTCGAATTCAACATGAAGTCCATTCAATTATTTGAATTCAATATCATGGCATTTGTAAATCATACCTAAATTACGGGGGCACCAATCTTTGCTCTGATTTTGTACAAAATAGCATATATAGTCGTGTACAAAATAGATTCAAATTTCGCTCCTCCACTCCAAAATAATCGTAGTTATAGGATTTTCAAGTGTCAAAATTTCAAAAAAAGCGCATAATTTAATGAGGTTTTCAAACATACAAGGTCAAATTTAACGTTGTCTATTTAGGTCAATCCTCAAAGTTCAAGAGTACTCTAAACGTGAATGCTTCTATTTCAAAATTTCGAAGGAAGCGTCAAAAGTGCCTCCACTCACCTGAAACCACGTGAGCCAATGTTTGGTAGTAGAAGGAAATTACTTTTCTAACTCTAACCCGTGAAACCTACCGGCCAACGTCCAAAGTTCTAAATCGGGGTAGGTTTGTAGCTTCATCTAGACGCCACGCAACAGTCTCCGAAAAACATTCATACACAATGGCCGCCTAAGCACACATGCGCGCGGTCGAAATCGCTCCCGCCCACTATTTGGGACACCTGGGATTACCATCCTACCCCGACCCGCAGTACGTCCGAAATTTAAGAGGGGGGCAAAGTTTGTACTTTCCCCAAATTTCAAACAAGCGTGTCTCATCTATTCAAAAAAGCTAAAAACAAGCGCGTCCCAGACCGAAACATGGTTCTCCCTTAGCTCCCCCGCCCCCGCCCGCCCCTCCCGTCTGATTCCCCATTCATACTCCGTGGGCGCCAAAACTACCTCTCCACCAGTCGCGAAACCCCGGCATCCTCCGTCCGCCACCCAATCCCACCCATCAACCACCGCCCTCCTCCGTCACGCCGTAGCCGATACCTCGACGTCGTCGTCCACCGCAACCTCAACCACAACGCCCTCCACGGCTAGTAGTTGAAGCCGGGGCCGAGCCTTCCGTACCCGAGCCAGTTCAACCACGCCGTCCTGCGCCTCACTGCTGTCGTTCTAACTTCAGCACCGTCCACCGCATCAGAGCTGTTCCTGCTACGCCGTCCTTCGCCACCTCAGATCTGCTTCCCCTCCGTCGACATACGGCCGCGGCAACACAATCAACAATTTGGCCATGGGGTCGTCCAAGGCTTCACCCTCCTCCAAAACATCGGTTCCCCCGACAAAAAGAAGAAGATCGCCGCGACATATGGAGGACACCACACTGGCAACCAGAAATGGTACTCCTCTTCCCTTATTCGTGCAAATCTTATGTGTCTGCTTGCACGGTATTCATCCCACAGAAGACACTAGTTGACCGCTTCTTCTTGATACTAGATGTTCCTAGTAACTCGCGATGCACAAGGTTTCTCCTCATATACTATTTCACCTTAGCTAGAGGTCCGTCGCGCCCCTGGATTTCAATTACTGTCAGTTGATTCCCAATTAACAGAAGCATTCCCCGGCGGGACAGTCGCTAGTCCGCCTATTACGCCGGGGAACCAGCGCCTCGGTGTTTATGTAACACCCACGATGCGGCTATATCTCCCATGTGTAGAGGCACGACTTGGAGGCATAACCGCATGGTGGCTTCGTCGCAAGAAGGGTCATCTTCACACAATCCCATGTAATGAACAAGAATGGGATAAAGAGTTGGCTTACAATCGCCACTTCACACAATACATTAATTAAACATACATCATTCAGAGTACACACAAGGTCCGACTACGAAACCAAAATAAAAGAAGACAACCCCAAATGCTAGACCCCCGATCGTCCCAACTGGGCTCCACTACTGATCATCAAGAAACGAAACATAGGAACGACCAAGGTCCTCGTCGAACTCCCACTTGAGTTCGGTTGCGTCAACCTGCACTGGTCTCATCGGCACCTGCAACTGTTTTGGTAGTATCTGTGAGTCACGAGGACTCAGCAATCTCAAAACCCACGAGATCATGACTATTTAAGCTTATACGAAGGATGTGGTAATGAGGTGGAGCTGCAGCAAGCACTAAGCAAATATGGTGGCTAACATACGCAAATAAGAGCGAGAAGAGAAGCAACGCAACGGTCGTGAAGCTAGAAGTGATCAAGAAGTGATCCTGAAACTACTAACGCACAACCATAACACAAGAACCGTGTTCACTTCCCAGACTCCGCCGAAAAGAGACCATCACCGCTACTCACATGGTTGATGCATTTTAATTAAGTCAAGTGTCAAGTTCTCTACAACCGGACATTAACAAATTCCCATCTGCCACATAACCGCGGGCACGGCTTTCAAAAGATAATACCCTGCAGGGGTGTCCCAACTTAGCCCATCACATGCTCTCACGATCAGCTAAGGATATTCCTTCTCCCGAAAAGACCCGATCAGTCTCGGAATCCCGGTTACAAGACATTTCAACAATGGTAAAACAAGACCAGCAAACCACCCGAATGTGCCGACAAATCCCGATAGGAGCTGCACATATCTCGTTCTCAGGGCACACTGGATAAGCTAAGCGTACAAGTACCAACATAACCCAAGCTGCCAAGTGACGGTCCCGCACGGTGCTCTAGTTTGGACCAACACTCAGAGGAGCACTGGCCCGGGGGGGGGGGGTAAATAAAGATGACCCTCGGGCTCCGGAAACCCAAGGGAAAAAGGCTTAGGTGAGGCAGATGAAAAACCAAGGTTGGGCCTTGCTGGAGGAGTTTTATTCAAAGCGAACTGTCAAGGGGGTCCCATAACCCCAATCGTGTAAGGAACGCAAAATCCAGGAACATAACACCGGTATGACGGAAACTAGGGCGGCAAGAGTGGAACAAAACACCAGGCAAAAGGCCGAGCCTTCCACCCTATATACTTGGTAAAGGGTGGAAGGCTCGGCCTTTTGCCTGGTGTTTTGTTCCACTCTTTCCGCCCTAGTTTCCGTCATACCGGTGTTATGTTCCTTGATTTTGCATTCCTTACGCGGTTGGGGTTATGGGACCCCCTCTGAGTGTTGGTCCAAACTAGAGCACCGTGCGGGACCGTCCCTTTAAAACTTGGGTTATGTTGGGACTTGTACACTTAGCTTATCCGGTGTGCCTTGAGAACGAGATATGTGCAGCTCCTATCGGGATTTGTCGGCACATTTTCGGGTGGTCTTGCTGGTCTTGTTTTACCATTGTCGAAATGTCTTGTAACCGGGATTCCGAGACTGATCGGGTCTTTCCGGGAGATGGAATATCCTTCGCTGATCGTGAGAGCTTGTGATGGGATATGTTGGGACACCCCTGCAGGGTATTATCTTTTGAAAGCCGTGCCCGCGGTTATGTGGCACATGGGAATTTGTTAATGTCCGGTTGTAGAGAACTTGACACTTGACTTAATTAAAATGCATCAACCGCGTGTGTAGCCGTGATGGTCTCTTTTCGGCGGTGTCCGGGAAGTGAACACGGTTCTTGTGTTATGGTTGTGCGTAAGTAGTTTCAGGATCACTTCTAGCTTCACGACCGTTGCGTTGCTTCTCTTCTCGCTCTTATTTGTGTATGTTAGCCACCATATTTCCTTAGTGCTTGCTGCAGCTCCACCTCATTACCCCGTCCTTCCTATAAGCTTAAATAGTCTTGATCTCGTGGTTTTGAGATTGCCGAGTCCTCGACACTCACATATACTACGAAAACAGTCGCAGGTGCCAATGAGACCAGTGCAGGTTGACGCAACCAAGCTCAAGTGGGAGTTCGACGAGGACCTTGATCGTTACTATGTTTCGTTTCTTGATGATCAGTAGTGGAGCCCAGTTGGGACGATCGGGGATCTAGCATTTGGGGCTGTCTTCTTCTATTTTGGTTCCCTAGTTGGACCTTGTGTGTACTCTGAATGATGTATGTTTAATTAATGTATTGTGTGAAGTGGCGATTGTAAGCCAACTCTTTATCCCATTCTTGTTCATTACATGGGATTGTGTGAAGATGACCCTTCTTGCGACAAAAGCACCATGCAGTTATGCCTCCAAGTCGTGCCTTGACACGTGGGAGATATAGCCGCATCGTGGGTGTTACAGTTTATCTTAGGGGCGTGTGGGGCCTAGAGCTGCTGGCGCCCGATCTGGAGGGCATCCGGGATTAAAGGGATGGCCCGGGGGCGCTGCCAAGCACGGCGGTGGTGTGAGGTCGAGGGGAGGGTGGGGCGGTTGAGGCAGGGGTCTGGGCCGGTGGTCGCTAGCGGTTCGAGAAAGATCGTCAACTGTGACTGGCGGGAGGTAGACGAAGGTCATGTGCTCGTTCCTTATAGATCGGACGGTTCATAAAAAAATTGACTGACCTATTTATTTTCAGTTGACTGTTATCTTGATAGGACCACATGTGGTGGTGTGTTGGAGGAGTACCTGCATTTCCCAGCCATCCCTGTGCTCATATATTCAAAACCATACGGAGGAGAATCTAATTTTGTTTGCCATACAATGTTGTAGAGCTATCATATGTCTCCTATCATTTATTTTTCGGCCACCTACTATCTGCTACTTTTACAATGCACTAGTTCTGCACACACTTCACCCATACTCTCACTATTGTATTTTTATGCAAGGGTATTTTAGACTATGCTGCCTTAAGAGAAGCAGAAAAGACCAGAGACAAGTCGCTCCAGCGTCATACGCGGATAGGCCAGACACGTTTCAGCCTTATAAAGGGTGCAGTGTCAGCAGATGGAGACGGTAAACATAGCTCTGGTGTTGATGACCTTGCTTGCAGTGAACCACCATCCTAGGTGCTTGCTTTAACTTCACGGTCTCATATGTGGTTGCATGTTGCATATGGTGTCTAGCTTGTATTCGAAAGGCCGAATTCGGGCTTTATTAAGATAAGGAAAGATATTTTTCAGATGAACCACCATCCCGTGAGCACTAGAAGACAAATAGCTAGTCAGGGCACTGACCGAGCCAGTGACAAGCCCAGCACACACATGCATCACCTGGAAGCCAACTAAAAATCCATGTTGGTGGCGAAGCAGCCCGCCTCCCACCAGGCTCTCAGGTTCTAGATGATCATGCTCACTACTCCAGCCGGATGTCTAGCTTGTATTGTCTCCAATTTGGTTAAATTGCATCTGCTTAGCTTACACATTATACCTTTGAATATGACATGCCTTCCTGTTTTTGGTACATACTAGTACATCTGTCTATTAACCATGTTCTTACATCAAACAAATGTTCTTGTGTATCCCTCATCAATCACTTATGATGAGGAAGTCAGGCCAGTGGACTACTGTGAGTAAAGATCCTCATTTAAAGAATGCAGCGTCAGCCTCCCGACATGATTCTCAAGAAACAACAAGGCTAGATGAAATAGTGAACGTAGCTCTGTAGTTGATTACCGCATTTCCCCCACACTAGCATCGAAGGTGCTTGCTCTAACTTGGAAGGGTGATATGTGGTTGCATGTTGCATATGGTGTCTAGATTGTAATTTTCCAATCTGGTTAAATTGCATGTGCTATTCTGCTTAGTTTGTACATTATACGTGTTAATGTGACATGCCTTCCTGTTTTTAGTACATAGTACATCTGTCTATTAAGCATGTCCTTACATAAGACTATTGTTTTTTGTATCCCACATCAATCAATATGACGAGACACCTTTAGTATATGCAGTGCGATATTAGTTGCATCTTTCATATGATTTATAGCATGCGCTGCTTCTAATTTGTTGAAATGCCATTTATGATGGGACGCTTTTAACTTGGCAGAGTCATATTGGTTGCATCTTTCATGTGGTGTCTAGCTTGCATTGCTTCTTATTTGTTGGAATGGTTTCTGCTTAGTTTACACAAACAGTTGTGAATATGACATGCAATCCTGTTTTTCGTACATATTCCATCCTGGTATCATGTGTTTGCCTTACATCAAAGTAGTGATTGTCAGTATCATGCACGAATGAGTTCTCAAGAGTGAATTTTATTGCTTTTTCTTGTCGGTTTTACTTGACAATTAAAAATCAATAAAGCGGAAGGAAGTTAGCAAGGCAGCGGATAAAGGTTCTCCTTCCAAATGGAGGGCCTCTACAGATTATACTCCTCCATCCCCCAAGATGATTTGCAAGACAACACATGCATAGACACTCAACATAGCTGTGTTGATGATGAGTACGTCTCCCCTAGTGCACCATCACAGGTGCTCCATCTAACTTGGCACAGTTATATTTGGTTGCGTGTTATGTATGATGTCTACCTTGTATTGCTTCTAATTTTGTTGAATTCCATCTGCTTACTTTACACATTATACTTGTGAATAAGACATGTGTTCCTGTTTCTAGAACATACAATATCAGTTTATCACACCATGTTCTTACATCAAAGTACTACTGTTGTGTAACCTGCAGCAATCACTTATCATAAGACACGTTTGACTTGGGAATGTGATATGATACGTCTCCATGGTATCTACTTTTCCAAATACTTTTGCCCTTGCTTTGGACTCTAACTTGCATGATTTGAATGGAACTAACCCGGACTGACGCTGTTTTCAGCAGAATTGCCATGGTGTTATTTTTGTGAAGAAATAAAAGTTCTCGGAATGACCTGAAACTTCATGGAGAATACTTTGGAATTAATAAAAAATACTGATGAAAGAATTAACACCAGGGGGCCCACACCCTGTCCACGAGGGTGGAGGGCGCGCCCCCCTGTCTCGTGGGCCCCCTGAGGCTCCACCGACCTCAACTCCAACTCTATATATTCACGTTCAGGGAGAAAAAAATCAGAGAGAAGATTCATCACGTTTTACGATACGGAGCCGCCGCCAAGCCCTAATCTCTCTCGGGAGGGCTGATTTGGAGTCCGTTCGGGGCTCCAGAGAGGGGAATCCGTCCCCGTCGTCATCATCAACCATCCTCCATCACCAATTTCATGATGCTCACCGCCGTGCGTGAGTAATTCCATCGTAGGCTTGTTGGACGGTGATGGGTTGGATGAGAATTATCATGTAATCGAGTTAATTTTGTTAGGGTTCGATCCCTAGTATCCACTATGTTCTGAGATTGATGTTGCTATGACTTTGCTATGCTTAATGTGTCGGATGTGGGGTTCCGGCAAACCCTTAAGGTTCGAACACTGGGGTGCGCGCGAAGTCTCTCCCTCCTACCGATCTACGCTCTAGCTCACTAAGATCTCGCGGATGAACTCGATGCACTTGCAACACAGAAAGACACGGGGTTTATACTGGTTCGGGCCACCGTTGTGGTGGTGGTGGATTGCCTCTTGGGCTCATGATGAACAGTACAAGGGAAGAACAGCCTCCTGAGGTTGAGGTGTTCTTGTGCTTGTGTAGTTGAGGATGATCTGAACTAGTTCGGTATCAGTTGCCTCCTACTGGGGTGGCTAGTCCTATTTATAGAGGCCCTGGTCCTCTTCCCAAATATCGAGTGGGAAGGGAGCCAACAACGGCGGGCAAATTTGAAGGGGGACAGCTAGTACAAGCTATCCTGACAAAAGCGGTCTTCGCCTGCGAAAAGCTCTGGGGTGACGCCGTCTTGGGCTCCACGATGACCTTTGCCTTGCCGTCCTCCGGTCTTGGTCTCGTTGCACCAATATGGCAACCTTTGCCTGATGCCTCGGTACTCTTCGCCTGCGCTGGCCTCCTTAGCACCAAAGAGGAAATAGAGACGCTGCGCGCACTGGCGCCCGCCTGGCACCCGCCTGGTGCCGTTCGTCATGGCTCACGTCACGAGAGCCTCGTGATGTTTGCCTTGCCTTGATATCTCCGCTCCTCGTGAGCCTGCTTGGCTAGGCCACTCCAGAGGAGGTCTTGCGTAGTCCGCCTCGTGAGGCTTGGACCCTCGCGAGGGTCTTGGGTGCCTTGTTGACGAAGATGGGCCGTACGGCCTGCTGCTTAGCCACGCTGTGGGCCGCAGGCAGGCAAGTCTGGGACCCCCGTTCCCAGAACGCCGACAGTAGCCCCGGGCCCAAGGTGCGCTCGGGCTTTGCTTCGCGGCGAAGCCAAGGGTCAAGTTCGGAGTACCGCGGGCCCCAAAAGCCTGCTGCCTCGGTCGACGCATGGCGGTTGATTGGACGTGGGTGTCTCCGCTTCCCCACGCTGCCTCGGCAACTGCATGACTTGACAAGTCCCTGCGACATGCAAGGAAAACCATCATTACCTGCGATCGTGGGAGACACCGGTTGGCCTTCTCTTGCTATAAATGGGGAGGGGGCGGAGCCCCCGTTGCCCATATCTTCCTTGCTTGCTTACTTCTCTGCTCCATTGCTTGAAGTGCCATCTATGGCACCACAAAAGAAGTTCTCTGCCGCCGAGAAAGGAAAGGCCCCTCGCGAGGGCCTCGGTTCCCCGGCGCCCAAGCTCGGCCGCGGCCGTCCGCGCAAGCATGCCGCGACCCCCGCCGTGGCCCACCGTTGAGGTGGCACCGCGACACGCGGAGGGGATCGTCCCATCCATAGTGGTTCAGCCGATGAGGGGAGGCACGCGATGGTGGGGCGGCCTCCCCGCCCGTGCTTCCATTCGGCTGAGGTGTCGCCGGAGTTCGTTGCCTGGTCGGAGAGCCCGGCCGGTAATTGGCTCCAACTTCCACGCTTGTTCGCCGGCGAACTGCCGGCCTCTGGTCCGGGCGGGCTTTGGCTGCAGGCGGACGGCTGCTGCAGCAGGGCCTCTTGGGTTGCGGTCGAGACTTCCGCCATGGGCAACATAGCCCTGGCCCGCGGCTGGCAGACGTTCGCCTGCGCGTGCGGCCTGGGCAGGCGGAGCATCCCCCACTTCAGGTACGATGGTGAATCGACCCTCTATGTGAGGGTGTTCAGGGAAGATGGTCGTCGCACCGGGTGCTGCCCCGAAACGAACAACGGTGAGGAGGTGCTCGGCCTTGGTGATGGTCGCGATGAGGATGAGGGCGAGCCTGCCCTCGGCGGCAACTGCGTCTCCTCTAGCTACGGCGGCTCTTCCTCCGGTGACAGCTCCAGCAGTGGTGGCTACGACCAGCCGCCGCGCCGCCGCGCCCGCTTCGAAGGAGGCAGCGGGTCATCTCATCGTCGCGCCTCCATGAAGCGCGAGGAGGGGTCTGGCAAGGCTCGGGGCGTCGCCAAGGGCCTGCCTCTGCGGATTGCTGCAACGCTGCTTTGCTTAGTTTTTCTTTCTTTCCTGCATCGGAAAACGAAACCAGTATGGGCCCAGAGGGGCGTGTATCGAACTGTGGTTCTTTGGTTAATGTACTGTGCGTGTCATTCCCAAGCCGTGTTCTTGTTTTGTGCAAAAGATAACTTAACCTGGTGCGTTTGGGATGCCCTTTCCCTCACGTGGTGTCTGCGTTGCTCGGAAACTGCAAAAAATTCGTTAGGAGGTGCACTAAAGGATTTGCGGTCCACCGAAGCCTTGACTTATCGCCTTGTATCGCGGTATCCGAGGGGCACAGATTTAGGAGAGATGTGCCAGCTTCCAGGCTCGAACGAGGGTGGCTCGCGAGAAGGCAAAGAGAAGAGAAATGCTCGCGAGGGCGCCTGCCTAGGCCCCTCGCGAGGTATGCGAGAGAGAGAACACAGCAAACTAGAGCCGAAAAAAGCGGTAAAAGGCTAGGGAACCAAATCAGCAACGAACACCAAGAGCAACTCTGATTAAGGAAAAGTGAGCCAACTACGGAAAGCAAATGAAAAGCCGTGTCTGGCACCTAATCTAGTCTTCAAGTCTTCTCACCAGCGCGGAGCTAAGTGCTGTCCACTAGGCGTGGGAGGGAGCCCCAGGGCCTGAGGCCGGCGCTCCTGAGACTCCGGGGCGTGTACAGCCCCACTCATTATTACGTGAGAGTGTCACGGGCGGCGATTCTTCACAGGCACCGGGCCTTCTTCACAGGCTCTGGGCCTTTCTTCTCAGGCTCTGGGCCTTGCTTCATGGATAGAACTTCCGGAGGTGCTGGATGTTCCAGGCGTTCTGGATGGGTATCCCGTCCCGCGTCTCCAGGCGCGCCGCACCCGGCCTGGATACATGGACGACCCTGAACGGGCCCTCCCACATGGGCGAAAGCTTGTGCAGCCCTTCCCTGGAGAGGACCCGCCTCAGGACGAGGTCACCCACCTCGAGCGTCCTGGAGCGGATGTTGCGGCAGTGGTACCGCCGCAGCGCTTGTTGGAACCTTGCCGCCCTCAATGCGGCTTCGCGTCGGTGTTCCTCCCCCAGCACGAGATCCATCCCCCGCATGGCGTCTTGCTGCGTTGCGTCGAACGCCATGACCCGCGCGGAGCGATGCTTGACCTCGTGAGGGAGGACTGCTTCGGCTCCGTAGACGAGGAAGAACGGAGTCTCGCCCGTTGGCTTGGTAGCGGTGGTACGGATGGACCACAGCACGGACTGGAGTTCATCGTGCCAGCCCCTGCCGCAGGCCTCCAGCTTCTTCTTGAAGGTCCTGGTCTTGAGACCCCTCAAGACCTCAGCGTTGGCGCATTTGGCCTGGCCATTGCTCCTGGGGTGGGCCACCGAAACGTAGCAGATCTGCGTTCCAAGGTTAGCACAGTAGGTTTTGAAGAGGTTACTAGTAAACTGCGAGCCGTTGTCTGTGATGATGCGGTTGGGGACCCCGAAGCGGCTCATGAGGCCCTTGATGACTTTGACAGCAGAGCCGGCTGGAATGGTATAGACGGCTTCCACTTCCGCCCACTTGGTGAACCTGTCGATGGCGACGTAGAGATAACGGTAGCCCCCTGGCGCTCGTTGGAACGGGCCTAAGATGTATAGCCCCCAGTCCGCGAACGGCCACGTGAGCAGAATGGTTTGGAGGCCCTGAGCGGGCTGATGGATTTGCTTGGCGTGGAATTGGCAATCTTCGCAGGAATTCACCATCTCGGCTGCATCGTTGAGTGCTGTAGGCCAATAGAATCCGCTGTGGAAGGCTTTGCCGATGAGGGTCCTTGACGATGTGTGATGTCCACAGTCCCCGCCGTGTATGTCAATGAGCAGCTCCCTTCCTTGATCGCTGGAGATGCAGTGCAGCGTGACGTCGTTCGGACGTTTCCTGTACAACTCGCCGTCTTGAATGCAGTATGTCGTGGCCTGTCGGGCCACGCGCTCCGCGTCTTCTTCCTTCTCCGGCAGCGTCCCGTGCATCAGGTACTCCTTGAATTCCTTGGTCCAGCACTCCTCCTGGGGCTCGAGCGCCAAGAGCAGCCGAACTCCTGAGGTTGGGCCGCAAGTTGGGGCTCCCGTGGCCGGGGGCTGTGGGAGCTCCTCCCGAGTCTGAGTCGTGCTTGAAAGAGGTGGCGTAGCTGACGGCTTGAAGAGCCGCTCTTCGAAGACGCCGGGCTCTTGCGGTTGCCGCTTGGATGCTCTTTTGGCGATGTCGTCGGCTTCCTTGTTGGTGCCCCGGGGCACGTGCTGCAGCTCCACGCCCGAGAACTGCTTTTCCATCTTGCGCACCTCCGCAAGGTAGGCCTCCATATGCTCATCCTTCGGCTCGCACACTTTGTTGGAGAACTTGACGAGGAGCTGCGAGTCGCCCTTAACGGTCAGGCGCCTCACCCCCAGAGCCGCCGCAGCCTTCAGGCCTGCTATGAGGCCTTCGTATTCTGCGATATTGTTGGAGACCTTCTCGCCGTGCTGGAAGCAGAGTTGCACGGCGTAGTAAAGCTTGTCCTGCGTGGGCGAGATGAGCACTGCCCCAGCCCCCGCGCCCTGGTGCGCGAAGGCGCCGTCGAAATGCATGACCCACCCATCTAGTGCCTCACTTCCTGGGGAGGTGGACCGGTCTTCTCCTTCCTCACGAGCTGGGGCATCTGTCCATTCTGCCACAAAATCGGCGAGCGCGGCTCCCTTGATGACCCTGGTGGTGCTGAACTCTAGCTGGAATGCTTGCAGCTCGATGTTTCATTCAGCGACCCTTCTGGCTGAGTTTGGGCACCTGAGTACCCTCTCCAATGGGTAAGATGAGACGACCTTGATGGGGTGGCCCTGGAAGTAGTGTCGCAGCTTGTGCGAGGCCACCAAGAGTGCGAGCAGGAGCTTTTGCAGCATGGGGTAGCGTGCCCTTGCGTCCCGTAGTATGATGCTCACGAAGTACACCGGGTGCTCGACGAGGGCTGGCACACTGTTGAGGCTCGGGTCCTGCGGAGATTGTGGCATATCCTGAGGTGGAGGGTTTCCTGAGACGTGACCGTTCTCAGGAGCTTCTGCGATGTTGCCCTGTTGAGCTTGGTCTTTCGCCGCTGATGGCTCTGCTGCGCCTTCTTGACCTTGCGCTGCATCGGCTCTGGCTTGGCGCAGCACACCCTTGTCTTGGCGCTCCTCCCGAACCGCCACCAGCGCCGCGCTGGTGGAGTACGGGGTGGCGGCAAGGTACAGTACCAGAGGTTCAAGAGGCCGTGGTGCCACCATCACCGGGGGGCTGGTGAGGTATTTCTTGAGGTCTTGGAAGGCCCGGTCGGCCTCCGGGGTCCACTCGAAGGGGCCCTTCTTCTTCATGAGCTTAAAGAAGGGTAAGGCGCGCTCGCCCAGCTTAGAGATGAAACGTCCTAACGCGGTCACCCGTCCTGCCAGCTTTTGCATCTCCTTGAGGGTCTGTGGTGGGCCCATGTCTTCGATGGCCTTGATCTTCTCCGGGTTCGCCTCGATTCCTCTTTGGGATACGAGGAACCCTAGTAGCTTGCCGGAGGGGACGCCAAACACGCACTTCTCCAGGTTAAGCCTCAAGTTCACCTGGCGCAAGCTCTCAAAGGTCTCCTCCATGTCTTGAATCAACGTCCTCACCTCGCGAGATTTGACCACTATGTCATCAACGTACGCCTCTGTGTTCCTGCCGAGCTGCCGCCCCAAGGCGATGTGCATCAGCTGCTGAAAGGTTGCGCCCGCGTTGCGAAGGCCGAAGGGCATGCAGGTGTAGCAGTACACTCCACATGGTGTCAGGAAGGCCATCTTCTCCACATCCTCCAGCGCCATCTTGATCTGATGGTATCCAGAGAACGCATCCAGGAAACATAACAAGTCGCACTCGGCGGTGGAGTCGATGATTTGACCGATGCATGGGAGGGGGAACGAATCTTGGGGGCAAGCTTTGTTAAGGTTGGTGAAGTCGACGCACATCCGTTCCTTCCCACATTTCTTCGGTACTACGACGGGGTTCGCCAGCCAATCAGGGTATCGAACTTCTCGAATGGTACCAGCCGCCTCCAGCTTGCGTGCCTCTCGGATGATGAAGGCCTGCTTCTCAGTGGACTGCCGCCTCGCCCGCTGCTTCACGGGGCCCATGTTGGGGCACACCCTTAGATGATGCTGGATCACCTCTCTCGGGACCCCTACTAGCTGGTTGGGCTCCCACGTGAATATCTCCTTGTTCGCGCGCAAAAACCTCACCAAAGCTTCTTCTTGTCCCCGATCTAGGCTGGTTCCGATGGTAAAGGTGGCTCCTGAAGACCCTTCCTCGTCAACCGGCACCTGCTTGGTCTCCGCCTTGTCTTGGGTGAACAACTGCTTCTTGGCAAGCGCAGTCTCCTTGGTCTCGGCGCACTGGCGTCGGCTGGCTGCGCTGCTGCCGCGGTCTTGAAGGCGAGCCTGAGCGCCGTCACTGCCTCCTTAGTGTCCCCCTTGATGGTGAGGGCGCCCTTGCTCCCTGGCAACTTCCTGAGGTTTGTAGGCCGGGTGAGTCGCCGCCATGAACTGAGCAAGATCTGGGTACCCAAGTATGGCATTATACGGGAGACCGATGCGGGCGATGTCGAAGTCCACCAGCTCAGTGCGGTAGTTGTCGCGCGTGCCGAAGGTGACGGGGAGGCTGATCTTCCCCAGAGAGTGGGCAGCTCCACCACCCTCTCCCGAAAAAGGCTTGCTGAGGTTGAGCCGCTCGGGCGGCGCATGGAGGAGGCTGAAGGGTTCCACAGAGAGCAAGTTGAGGCCGGCACCGCCGTCGATGAGGGTCTTGGTGATGAACACGTTGCAGATGGTAGGCGTGCAGAGCATTGGGAGCATGCCAGAGCCGGCGGTGGAGCCGGGGTGGTCTTCTGAATCGAAGGTGAGGTCGGCCTCCGGCGCAGCCCAACCGGGCGGAGCCCCCGGGCGCTTGGAGGCTGCCCCAATCTGTCAGAGGAAAGGCTTGACGTGGCGATCTGAAGGCGGTGCTTGAGAGCCACCCAGCAGCGCCGCGACCGCGTGGTGCGCCCGCACCGCGTAGCGCGCGGTGAAGAGGTCGCGGAGTTCCTCCCAGGACGCCACCGTGGACCCCGGGAGGTTGAGCAGCCAGGCGCGTGGCTCACTGGCGAGGGCCATGGGGAACCAGTTGGCGGGTCTGCCGCGCCGTCGTAACGTGGCGATCTGAAGGCAGTGCTTGAACTTGGCTGGCCACTGCACTCACCGCAGGGCGGGGGCCAGGGCTCGGTACCCAGACTCCCAGCTGCTGGTGTCGGTCGCAGAGGCGGATGGCGGCGCACCTGCCTTGGGAGCGAAGCGCGGCGGCACGGGGCACAGGTTGGTAGAGAGGAGCTCTGGCGCACCCCTACTTGGCGCGCCAAATGTCGGATGTGGGGTTCCGGCAAACCCTTAAGGTTCGAACACTGGGGTGCGCGCGAAGACTCTCCCTCCTACCGACCTATGCTCTAGCTCGCTAAGATCTTGCGGATGAACTCGACGCACTTGCAAAACAGAAAGACACGGGGTTTATACTGGTTTGGGCCACCGTCGTGGTTTAATACCCTACTCCAGTGTGGTGGTGGTGGATTGCCTCCTGGGCTGATGATGAACAGTACACGGGAAGAACAGCCTCCTGAGGTTGAGGTGTTCTTGTGCTTGTGTAGTTGAGGATAATCTGAACTAGTTCGGGATCAGTTGCCTCCTACTGGGGTGGCTAGTCCTATTTATAGAGGCCCTGGTCCTCTTCCCAAATATCGAGTGGGAAGGGAGCCAACAACGGCGGAAAAATTTGAAGGGGGACAGCTAGTAGAAGCTATCCTGACAAAAGCGGTCTTCACGTCCGAAAAGCTCTGGGGTGACACCGTCTTGGGCTCCACGATGACCTCCGCCTTGCCGTCCTCCGGTCTTGGTCTCGTTGCACCAATATGGCAACCTTTGGCTGATGCCTCGGTACTCTTCGCCTGCGCTAGCCTCCTTAGCACCAAAGAGGAAATAGAGACGCTGCGCGCACTGGCGCCCGCCTGGTGCCGTTCGTGATGGCTCACGTCACGAGAGCCTCGTGAGGTTTGCCTCGCCTTGATATCTGCGCTCCTCGTGAGCCTGCTTGGCTAGGCCACTACAGAGGAGGTCTTGCGTAGTCCGCCTCGCGAGGCTTGGACCCTCGCGAGGGTCTTGGGTGCCTTGTTGACGAAGATGGGCCGTACGGCCTGCTTCTTAGCCACGCTGTGGGCCGCAGGCAGAGAAGTCTGGGGACCCCCGTTCCCAGAACGCCGACATAATGCTTGTCACTAGGGCCCGAGTGACATGATTTCAGATCTGAACCTATTATGTTTTCATGAATATATGTGAGTTCTTGATCCTATCTTGCGAGTCAATAGTCACCTATTATGTGTTATGATCCGGCAACCCTGAAGTGACAATAATCAGGACCACTCCCGGCGATGACCGTAGTTTGAGGAGTTCATGTATTCACTAAGTGTTAATGCTTTGGTCAGGTACTCTATTAAAAGGAGGCCTTAATATCCCTTAGTTTCCAATAGGACCCCGCTCCCACGGGAGGGTAGGACAAAAGATGTCATGCAAGTTCTTTTTCATAAGCACGTATGACTATATTCGGAATACATACCTGCATTACATTGATGAACTGGAGCTAGTTCTGTGTCACCCTATGTTGTAACTGTTGCATGAGGAATCACATCCAACATAATTATCCATCACTGATCCAATGCCCACGAGCTTTTCACATATTGATCTTTGCTTAGTTACTTTTTTCGTTGCCACTGTTACAATTACTACAAAACTGCTACTGTTACTTTTGCCACCGTTACCGTTACTTCCATACTACTTTGCTACTAAATACTTTGATGCAGATATTAAGTTTTCCAGGTGTGGTTGAATTGACAACTCAACTACTAATACTTGAGAATATTCTTTGGCTCCCCTTGCATCGAATCATTAAATTTTGGTTGAATACTCTACCCTCGGAAACTGTGGCGATCCCCTAGTGGGTTATCAAGACTATTTTCTGGCGCCGTTGCCGGGGAGCATAGCTCTATTCTTTGAGTCACTTGGGATTTATATCTGTTGATCACCAAGATTTATCCCTCAACTACGAGGGGAGGTACTCTAGCTCTGCACTTGATTCACCTTCTGTTATGAGTAAACTTGCGACACCTAAACCTGCTTCTGCTATTGATTCTGATATGTCACACGTTATTGATGATGCCACTTCTGCTATGCATGATACTTATGGTGAAACTACTTCTATGCTTAATAATACTGTGCCATTAGGTGAATTTCTTGATGAACAACTTGCTAGGGTTAGAGAGAATGAAATTATTGAAACTGATAATATTGATGAAAGTGATGATGAAGATTCTCCCCCTAGATATGAATTACTTGATGTTCCTGAGGGTTATGTTATGGATGAAGAAACTTCTAGAGATCTTTTAGCTTGCAAAGATAGATATGATCTTAAGAAACTCTTAGCTAAGCTGAAAGAAAAATCTTTGAATGCTAGAATGAAATATGACCCTGCTTTTGCTACTTCACCTATCTGTATCTCAGATAAGGATTATGATTTCTCTATCGATCCTAAGATAATTACTTTGGTTGAATTTGATCCTTTCTATGGTTACGAATCTGAAACTGTTGTGGCACATCTTACTAAATTAAATGATATAGCCACCCTATTCTCTTATGAGGAAAAAATTCGTTACTACTATATCCTTAAGTTATTTCCGTTCTCATTAAAGGGTGGTGCTAAGACATGGTTTAATTCTCTTGATCCTGGTTGTGTGCGTAGTCCCCAGGATATGATTTATTACTTCTCTGCTAAATATTTCCCCGCTCATAAGAAACAAGCTGCCTTAAGGGAAATATATAATTTTGTGCAAATTGAAGAAGAGAGTCACCCACAAGCTTGGGGAGGCTTCTCCAATTACTTAATGCTTTGCCTGATCATCCTCTCACGAAAAATAAAATACTTGATATCTTTTATAATGGACTAACCGATGCTTCCAGAGACCACCTGGATAGTTGTGCTAGTTGTGTTTTCAGGGAAAGAACTGTTGATCAAGCTAAATGGCTATTGAATAATATGTTGAGTGATGAAAATGATTGGACACTTCCTGAACCAATTCCTAAGCCAACTCCGAAGAAAAGGGGTATTCTATTTCTCAGTCCTGAAGATATGCAAGAGGCAAAGAAATCTATGAAAGAGAAAGGTATTAAAGCTGAAGATGTTAAGAATTTACCACCTCTTGAAGAAATACAAGGTCTTGATAACCCGACATAGGTAGTAAGGGTAAATTCTCTCTATAGATATGATAAAGGTGAAATCCCATCTACTAAGTTTGCTAGCCAATGCTTGGATGAGTTCGATGACTTTATGGTTAAACAGGAACACTTCAATGCTTATGTTGGTAGATAATTGAAATGCAATGCTTATACGATTGAACACTTGAGTGATTATATGTCTCGAGTTAAGGGTGAACTTAAACTTATTAGTAAACATGCTTCTATGGTCACCACTCAAGTAGAACAAGTGCTTAAAGCTCAAAATGATTTGAGAAAAATTATAATGCTGTTAGAGTTATGACTAGAGGGGGTAAAATGACTCAGGAACCTTTGTATCCTGAGGGCCACCCCAAGAGAATTGAGCAAGATTCTCGGAGAACTAATGTTGATGCACCTAGTCCTTCTAAGAAGAAGAAGAAGAAAAATGATAGGACTTTGCATGCTTCTAGTGAACCTGTTGTTGACACACCTGAGAATCCCAATGACATTTCTATTTCTAATGCTGAAACACAATCTGGTAACAAACATGAACCTAGTGATAATATTAATGATGATGTTCATGTTGATGCTCAACCTAGCAATGACAATGATGTAGAGATTGAACCTGTTGTTGATCTTGATAACCCACAATCAAAGAATCTGCGTTATGATAAGAGAGACTTTGTTGCTAGGAAGCACGGTAAAGAAAGAGAACCATGGGTTCAGAAACCCATGCCTTTTCCTCCTAAACCATCCAAGAAAAAGGATGATGAGGATTTTGAGTGCTTTGATTAGACCTATCTTTTTGCGTATGCGTTTGACTGATATGCCTAAAATGAATCCTTATGCTAAGTACATGAAAGATATTATTACAAATAAAAGAAAGATACCGGAAGCTGAAATTTCCACCATGCTTGCTAATTATACTTTTAAAGGTGGGATACCAAAGAAAATAGGAGATCCAGGAGTACCAACTATACCATGCTCCATTAAAAGAAACTATGTTAAAACTTCTTTATTTGAGCTTGGAGCCGGTGTTAGTGTTATGCCTCTCTCTTTATATCATAGACTTGATTTGAATAAGTTGACACCTACTTAAATATCTTTGGAAATGGCTGATAAATCAATTGCTATACCTGTCGGTATTTGTGAGGATGTGCGCGTTACTATTTTAACGGACTTTGTTATTCTTGATATTCACGAGGATGATAGTATGTAGATTATCCTTGGTAGACCCTTTTTGAATACTGCAGGGGCTGTTATTGATTACAACAAAGGCAATGTCACTTTTCATGTTAATGGTAATGAGCATACGGTGCACTTTCCAAGGAAACAACCTCAAGTCCACAGTATCAATTCTATTGGAAAAACTTCAACGATTATTATTGGAGGTTTTGAATTTCCTCTTCCTACTGTCAAGAAGGAATATGATATTCTTATTATTGGGGATGTGCATATCCCCGTTGAGGTAACCTAGTGCTATTCGAAAATTCTCCAGTTTCATCCGATTCGGAATGAGTTTGTTAACAAGACTTGATCAACCTTGTTAGTGGATTCCATTTGATGAGCATGAGATGGATGAAGTTAGAAAGCACAACTCTCTGTACCCTCCTTTTACTTTCTGTTATTTAGATTAAATAACACAAAAATAATATTTTCTGTCTGTTTTCTGAATTATCCGTGCAATAAAAAATACCTCGGAAATAAAAGTTCTCCAAATGCCCTGAAATTGAAATATGATTTTTTGTAGAATATTTAAGAATATTTGGCGCCGAGAACACACCAGAGGGGGCAACCACCTGGCCACGAGGGTGCAGGGCGCGCCCTACCCCCTGGGCGCGCCCCCTGCCTCGTGGACCCAACGTGGCCCCCCTCCACTTAATCCTGCACCCACACACTTCGTCTTCCTCGAGAAAAAATCCCCACCTAGCTCAAACTCGTGTTCTAGCTCATTTTGCTGCGATTTTCGATCTCCTTGCTCAAAGCTCCATTCACGAAACTGCTCTGGGGGATTGTTCTTCGGTATGTGATTCCTCTAATGGTCCAATTAGTTTTTGTTCTCGTGCTTTATTTATTGCAAATTTTTGCTGCTTAGGTGACCCTGTTCATGAGCTTGCATGTCAAATTTATTTGGTCCCAAGTAGTTCAAATGCATGATATAGTCTCTAGGCACTTGTTGGAGTAGTTGCTATCAATCTTGCTGAGTTTGGTTCACTTTTATTTTGAGTCACTAAAAATTTCAGAAATTTTTTAGAGGGAGAAAATGTTGAAGAGATTGTTGAGAGGCTCTTCGAGCCGAAGCTCGAAGGATAAGCAAACTGAAGAGAATAAAAAGCCCAAATATAATTTTTTTTTTGAATATTAGCCCAAATATAATCTTCCTCGCACCGCGGAAGTTCATCCGTGTGAATGGCCTTGTGATGAGTTCTTGAGAGTAGCCGGGATTCATGATGACTTTTATTATTTGGCTGAGAATGCGGGCCTCATCGACTTCCTCCGCGACCAGCGCGAACAGTATCTCCTCCTCACCAATATTTTCATGCAAATTTTTTACTTTCATGCTAAGAAATCACCACCTTCGGTGGAATTTCATTTATATGATGAGGTTACGGAGATGTCAATATATGATTTCTGCCGGGTCTGTAAGATACCCTTTGCGGGCAGCATAGAGGAACCACATCGTAATGATGTGGAAGGGTTTATTGATATGATTGATGTAGGGGAAACAAGGAAAGTTTTCGATGCAAGAATCACTAGCATACATTTTCCTGTTCTACGTTACTTTGCAATATTTGCTAGGAGGTGTTTAATTGGTCGTGGGAACAGTGGAAATCTCAGTGCTCCTGATATTGTTATTTTGCTCCATGCTTTGTTTCGTGATACAACTTTCAGTTAGGCGCTATTATTGCTAAACGATTAAGTTTGAACCGTACAAAGGGCCCCATCTTCGGTGGCATCTTTGCTTCGTGCCTTGCTGCACACTTTAACATACCTATTAGGCATTATGAGAAGGAGGAAAAGTTGCTGCCCGCTATTTTTCTAGATTATAAGAGTATGGTAGCACATGATTTTATTGTTAAGGATAAAAAGAAGATGCTTAAATACAGATTGATATTTGATAAAAACTACTATGAGATTATTACCTTGCCTGCGCCCTCTTTGTTTAACATATTTTCAGGCACGTGCCTCATTTTTCCGGAGGCCCTTCATGCATACTTGAGCATGACACCTGCTCCAGAGGCTGAGCCGGAGCCACCACTTGACCCTTATCGGCTGTCTGTTTGTCAGTGAGATCTGGAGGAGATCGCCAACCAGTGGCAGCCCGAGGATCCTCCTCAGTACACTCGAGAGGACCACTTTGATCCGTGGGCATAGACCAACTTAGGCCAAAAGCCTAAGCTTGGGGGAGTACGTATTTCTCAACGACATTACATTCACGTTCACACACTCATGCCAGTAGTCGGTGCTCATACTTTTTCATTGTACTATCCATGCTAGTTTATTTTCCTTTTTCTACCTTTCTTCTTGTGTGTTTGAAAAACCTTAAGAAAAAAACAAAAAAAATTAGTTGTAGCTTTAGCTAGTTTACTTTTCATGCCTGTAGTAGTAATAATTAAAAGAAAACCCAAAAGATTTCTCGTTCTTGTTTTGCTTGTCGGGAGATTTCCCGTGTAAATAGTTTTATTTCTTTTCTTTGGGGTCGAGAAGAGAAGACCATGATGAAAATGTTGAGAGGCTCTCATACGCATTATTGTTGATTTAACCAAGAGCAATATCACCTTTTCTTCTCCCTTGTATTAAATGCTTGCAGATTCCAGCTTAGTCCAATGCACGTGCACTATTATTATTATCCACACCGTTCGGTCGTGCAAGTGAAAGGCAATAATGACGATATGTGATGGACTGATTGAGATGAGAGAAGCTGGTATGAACTCGACCTATCTTGTTTTTGTAAATATGATTAGTTCATCGTTCCTAATTTGGCCTATTATGAATGAAACATATTTGCAATGACAATTAGAGATTATAGTTGCTCATGCCATGCTGAATTAGCTAGGAGTTTATAATGGTTTACCTTGCGTGCCAACATACTATTAAAATGGTTGTGATGTGGTATGATAGGGTGGTATCCTCCTTTGAACGATTGCAGTGACTTGACTTGGCACATGTTCACGCATGTAGTCGAAACAAAATCAACATAGCCCCCACGATATTTATGTTCATGGTGGATTATATCCTATTCATGCTTGCACTCAGTGTTGATTAATTTTAACATGTTCATGACTGTTGTCGCTCTCTAGCTGGTCGCTTCCCAGTCCTTTTCTAGCCTTCACTTGTACTAAGCCGGAATACTGCTTGTGCATCCACTTCCATAAACCCCAAAGTAATTCCATACGAGTCCACCATACCTTCCTATATGCGGTATCTACCTGCCATTCCAAGTAAATTTGTATGTGCCAAATTCTAAACCTTCAATTGAAATTCTGTTTTGTATGCTCGAATAGCTCATGTATCAACTAGGGCTGTTTATATCTTCCATGCTAGGTGGGTAATTCTAAAGAGGAGTGGACTCCGCTCCTCACTCACGAGAAAATGGCTGGTCACCGGGATGCCCAGTCCCATGCTTAAACCAGATCAAAATAATTGCAAACAAAACTCCCCCAGGATTGTTGTTAGTTGGAGGCAGCCGTTGTTTCGGGCAAGCCATGGATTGACGCTTGTTGGTGATGGGGGAGTATAAACTTTACCATTCTGTTTGGGAATCGCCTATAATGTGTGTAGCATGGAAGATATCGAGATCTCTCAGTTGTAATGTTGACAATGAAAGTATGCCACTCAAAATATTATTTATCTCTATTTCAAAACTCGAGCTCTGGCACCTTTACAAATCCCTGCTTCCCTCTGCGAAGGGCTTATCTATTTACTTTTATGTTGAGTCATCATTCTCTTATTAAAAATCACCAGTTGGAGAGCACCGCTATCATTTGCATCCATTACTATTAGTTTACATTGAGTATGACTGTGACTAGATCTCTTTT
Organism: Triticum aestivum; assembly: GCF_018294505.1. Lineage (NCBI taxonomy): Eukaryota > Viridiplantae > Streptophyta > Magnoliopsida > Poales > Poaceae > Triticum > Triticum aestivum. Next base: position 70,665,373 of record NC_057796.1, read on the forward strand.
ACCAAGATTTACAATGTCTAGTCAGTCCTTGATCTTCAGAGGTGCTCTGCATTTATGTTTTGCGGTCTCAGAAAGGGCTAGCGAGATACCATCTTGTTATATCATGTCATGATTGTTTTGAGGAAGTGTTGTCATCCGAGATTTATTATTATTGCTCGCTAGTTGATTATGCCATTGATATGAGTAAACATGAGACTTAAGTGTTATTGTGAATATGGTTGGTTCATAATCTTTGCTAAAACCTTGAATGCTGGCTTTATCACTTTCAGTTTGTCAACTAAATTGCTTGAGGACAAGCAAAGGTTTAAGCTTTGGGGAGTTGATACGTCTCCATCGTATCTACTTTTCGAAACACTTTTGCCCTTGTTTTGGACTCTAACTTGCATGATTTGAATGGAACTAACCCGGACTGACGCTGTTTTCAGCCGAATTGCCATGGTGTTATTTTTGTGCAGAAATAAAAGTTCTTGGAATGACTTGAAACTTCATGGAGAATATTTTTGGAATTATTAAAAATATTGGCGAAAGAATTAACACCAGGGGGCCCACACCATGTCCACGAGGGTGGAGGGCGCGCCTGCCCCCCTGGGCGCCCCCTGTCTCGTGGACCCCACTGGTGCGCGTCGGTCCTAAACAAATGGTTTAAAACCCCTTTCCGCGACGGCATTGAGGGAGTCCTGGATTAAGGGGTCCTTGGGCATCCGCACTATAGTACATGGGCCGGACTGATGGGCTGTCAAGATACAAGACCGAAGACTCTCTCCCTTAGCCGGATAGGACTCTCGTTGGCGTGGAAGGCAAGCTTGGTGTCCTGATATGAAGATTCCTTTCTCTGTAACCGACTTTGTATAACCCTAGTCCCCTCTGGTGTCTATATAAACCGGAGGGCTTAGTCCATAGAAGAATAATCATAGTCATACAGGCTAGACTCTTAGGGTTTTAGCCATTACGATCTCATGGTAGATGTACTCTTGTAATACTCATATTCATCAAGATCAATCAAGCAGGAAGTAGGGTATTACCTCCATAGAGAGGGCCCGAACATAGGTAAACATCGTGTCCCCCGTCTCCTGTTACCATCGACCTTAGACGCACAGTTCGGGACCTCCTACCCGAGATCTGCCGGTTTTGACACCGACATTGGCGCTTTCATTGAGAGTTCCGCTGCGTCATCATCGAGAGGTTCGATGGCCCCGTCAATCATCTACAACAATGTTGTCCAGGGGGAAGCCTTCCTCCTCGGACAGATCTTCGTATTCGGTGGCTTCGCACTGCGGGCCAACTCGCTTGGCCATCTAGAGCAGGTCGACAACTACGCCCCTGGCCATCAGGTCAGATTAGGAAGCTTGAACCACGTCGCTGATATCCGCGGAGACTTGATCTTCGACGGATATGATTCCACGGCGGCCGCTCCCTGTCGCCCCGATGAACATGACTTAAATCTGTTATCGGACCATACCCAAGAAATAGCGCCTGTAACCGCTCCGGCCCTAGATCCGGAGCAAATCGCGCCATCCGAGGACGGGAAGCTCAACCCCGCCACGGAATCCTTAGACTCAGTGGCGTTGGAGCGGCACACAGACCCAACCTCGAGTGGAATATGTGTCGCCGGAACCTCGGAGCCACACTCATTCCCGGCTACAGATTCCGAGCAACGTGCGTCCGCACACGTCGAACTTGATCGGTCATCGATCATTGAATTCGGCTCCGTGGACATCTTCTGGCACTCACCTTTAGGCGATGTGCTAAACTCATTCAAAACACTTTCCTTAGTGAGGGACTCACATCTGAATTGTTTCCGGTTCGAATTGGAGGCTGATGACAGAGAATTTCGCTTCCCACCCACCGCCCACTTCATAGCCACTATCGAAGACTTAACCGACATGCTCGATTACGGCTCCGAAGACATCGATGGTATGGACGACGATGCCGAAGAAGAGCAGGGCCAAAACCCGCCGTTCACCGGGCGCTAGACGGCCACTTCTTCGTATGACATATACATGGTGGATACACCCAAAGAGAACAATGGCGATAACGAGAAAGATCCAGTCAAGGATAAACCTCCTGAGATACAGCCAGAACGCCGACGTCAGCGACGCCGTTCTAAATCACGCAACAGAAAAAACAGCAATACCGGTGCAGGAGCAGATAGCACTCCGGATGGCGCCGAAGACAATGAAGACGCCATTGAACTAACTTCCGAGCAGGATGAATGGCAGGATGGGCGAGTCAGCCCTAATGAGCAGGCCGTTAACGAAGACTCAGAGGACAACAACTATGTTCCACCCTCCGAGGACGAGGTGAGCCTCGGCGACGAAGACTTTGTCATGCCGGAGGAACCTGTCGAGCAGGAGCGCTTTAAGCGCCGGCTAATTGCCACTGCGAGGATCCTGAAAAAGAAGCAGTAGCAGCCTCAAGCTGACCAAGATCTGCTCAACGACCAATGGACTGATGTCCTGGCAGCCGAGGAATACGGCCTCGAGTGCCCAACCAAAAGTTACCCAAAGCGCAAATTGTTACCCCAATTCGACGATGAGGCGCTGGAGCCCGACCTACCAGCGCGTAATGCGGCTAACCGACCACCACGCGGCCAGGACAAAGCGGCAACTCAGGCCGAACACCAGCCCGCGCTACCGCGCCACAAAAACAGAGGCACATACGCTCGGGGATACACATATGAGCTGCGACATGACCTGAAGGGCAAAGCAGGTCAGACCAGATCGATCTACGGATCACGGGGGTGCGCCCCAACACATGACAATGGCCACCCGGCCAGATGCGACAAGCATAACCACGCCCGGGCCCAACACCGCAGACAAAATCCAGCTGAGCTATGTCACGACCTGGCCTGATACAGAGTCGCCGCACACCCCCTTTGCTTTACTAACAAAGTAATGGACCATGAATTCCCGTGGGAGTTCAAACCCGTGAACATCGAATCATATGATAGGACAACGGACCCCGCGGTATGGATTGAGGATTTTCTTCTCCATATCCATATGGCTCGTGGTGATGATCTTCATGCCATCAAATACCTCCCGCTAAAACTCAAGGGACAAGCTCGGTACAGGTTAAACAGTCTACCCAAAAATTCAATTGGCAGCTGGGAGGACTTGGAAGATGCCTTCCTCAACAACTTCCAAGGTACATATGTCCGACCTCTGGATGCCGACGACTTAAGTCACATAGTTCAACAGCCCGGAGAGTCAGCCAGGAAATTCTGGACTAGATTCTTAACTAAAAGGAACCAGATCGTCGACTGCCCGGATGCCGAAGCCCTAGCGGCCTTTAAGCATAGCATCCGCGACGAATGGCTCGCCCGTCACCTCGGCCAAGAAAAGCCAAGGTCCATGGCAGCCCTCACGGCACTTATGACCCGCTTCTGTGCGGGCGAGGATAGTTGGCTGGCCCGTAGCAATAACAATTCAAGCAAACCTGGCACTTCTGAGACCAGAAACAGCAACGGCAAGCCCCGACGCAACAGATGCAAGCATCGAAGCAATGGTGACAATACCGACGACATGACGGTCAACGCCGGATTCAGTGACTCTAAGTCCGGTCAGCGGAAGAAGCCATATAAAAGAAACAATCCGGGACCATCCAGCTTGGACCGCATACTCGATCGTCCATGCCAGATTCATGGCACCCCCGACAAACCAGCCAATCATACCAACAGAGACCGTTGGGTTTTTAAACAGGCCGGCAAGTTAAACGCCGAGAACAAAGAGATGGGGTCGCAAAGCAAGGACAAGGATGAGGAGCCCTGGCCACCGAACACAGGGGGACAGAAGAAGTCCCCCCCCCCAAGTTAAAACGGTGAACATGATATACGCTACCCATATCCCCTAGAGGGAGTGCAAGCGCGCACTCCGGGACGTCTACGCGATGGAGCCAGTCGCCCCAAAGTTCAACCCATGGTCGTCCTATCCGATCACTTTCGATCGCAGGGACCATCCGACCAGTATCCGTCATGGCGGTTCAGCCGTACTGGTCCTCGACCCAATCATTGATGGATTCCATATTACGCGAGTCCTCATGGACAGTGGTAGCAGCCTGAACCTGCTCTATCAGGATATAGTGCGCAAAATGGGCACTAACCCCTCACGGATTAAGCCCACAAAGACTACCTTTATAGGAGTCATACCACGCGTAGATGCCCATTGTACGGGCTCAATCACACTAGGGGTTGTCTTCAGATCTCCGGACAACTTCCGAAGCGAAGAGTTGATCTTCGATATCGTCCCCTTTCGCAGTGGCTATCACGCACTGCTTGGACGAACCGCATTTGCTCGATTCAACGCGGTGCCACACTACGCTTATCTCAAGCTCAAGATGCCCGGACCACGCGGCGTCATAACAGTCAATGGAAACATGGAACGCTTCCTCCGTACACGACCTCCGTAGGTAAACAACCGCTACACGCATTCAAATTAGCACGTGGGCTGCCATTTCGTACAGAAATGAGCTCCACCGTGTGCCCGCGTGGGTGTGGCAGGGCACAAAGCGTGAGTATGTGCACGGTGCACCTATTCTCTTCTTGTATACGTACACCACCTACGTGGGGTTGTGTGAGAGAGATACAAACGTAGAGAGATATAGTGTGTGGGTTCTTGAGAGTTTTTTTTGGGGGGGGGTGGGTCAATAAAAAAATGTAACATATGCAATGTGTGTGAAATAGAGTCCTGGATATATCATATATATAGAGGGGGCGATCCACGAGAAGAGAGTGGAGGTATCATCGGCTTGAGGTGTCCATAGAATCGAAGAGAGGGATGATGTGTGTGTGTGCGCGCGCGATCGATAAAGAGTGCCATCGAATTTGTGTGTGCCCACGTCAAAGATATAGCGTGGCTGGCCTACTGGAACGTGAGAGGGGACAAGTGCAGTTTGTCCTGTGGCATGGATACCTACCTACAGCGCTCGACTATCGGTGTGTGGTGGGGGTGAGGGAGGCCTAATTAACTATAGAGGTACAATGGCTGGTATATGTGTGGAGGAGGAGAGAGGCCTACCTCATGTATTAAGGGAGATCGATC
>NC_057796.1:70670805-70674912 GCF_018294505.1 Triticum aestivum
CAGACATAACTACATAGGAATGTCAATCGTCCTTTGTCAGAGAAAGGAGAGGCATAACTTGTGAGTACGTCGATCGATGGGGGGGAATAGTTAAATTCGACCTAGGTATATGTTGGGAGATCGATCAGTATACATGCATGTGTGTGTTAGAAGCAAATGAGGCACGGGGAGAAGGATAGAGAGAGAGGGATGCATCTAGGAGGTGGTGCGAGAGTCATACTATATCGAGGGGGAGAAGTGTGCGAGTACGAGATCGATGAAAAGAGTGGTGGGACTGAGGCATGGACTGTGATAAGAGAAGAGGGGAAGCTTGTGTTTTGTGCTAGGCACACCTGGCTAGAGAGGCATATCGATCGATGTGTGCCGTAAAGAAGGAGCTGGGGGGCCTACACACACCGTGGGTGAACGACCTAAAGTGAAAAGACGAATTTGCGCGATGGAGCTAGAGAATGCTGAGGGAGGGTTAGAGGGATGCGGGCGTCTGCATGCACGAGAGAAAGTTAGCGCTAGCTAGCTACAAAGATAAGAGGATTGTGTGGGTGTAAAAGACGAACAGAGATCATACTTCATTATAAAAAGCGAATTCGGATATTTGAAGAACTTATCATAGTGTTTTAAACCAACGCATGCGTGAATATATATAACGGTGATACACATGGTGTGGTTACGAACACGTTATACTACATATAATATATTTTATCTCTACTCTTATAAAAAATGGAGTTGTTGATGATGGTGCCATCCTGCAATATAGATCGTCCGATTTATATCTGACGGATAGAAACGAAACTATGGCAATTTTGAAAAAAAGATACCCACACCCCTCTCCATATTTGCAAATTAGGCCTCCCCTTGATGATGTTGATGTTCTGTGGAACGCATGGGCATCTTGCTAGTACTACGTATAACATATAGAACATTGATCATAATTTGGGCTAATGTGTGGCTTTTGCAGCTCAGGTCTAAATACTTGTCATAATGTAGGGGGCGGGGCACTATACTATGTGTGATAAACACGGTGTACACATATGGAACATGGTTTAGATTATGAATATATAGTTAGCACATCAAATGTACTATTATTTGGAATCAACATCAAGTGTATTCAAAAAATAGAATTCGAGTTCATGTAGTACACATAGTTCGTATCTGTCTCTATAGTAATCATGTGGTGTGTTATTAAGGTAATACACGAATGATGGTTGAACTTGGCAACAATCATGATTGTAGATTTGTTATTCAAATAGAGAAACGAATTGAAATTCAGTTCGAATTGCAGCGGTAGTATAGACATTTGGAATGCACTAAAATGTTGGTATGAGTAGGTTACATTCATTATACAGCAAGCGAAAAAATTTAATTGGACATAACATGGATTCATACTACCGAATAGCATTTAATTGCACTAAATTGTTGGTATGAGTAGCTTTAAATAGCATTTTTATAGTAAAACGGGGCAAGACTCTCTCTTTGTGTGGTGTGAATAGTTTTTTTCATTTTCTTTTTGGTTGAGGGAAGCGCGAATTGATTTGGTACGTACAAGTACAATATTACACGTTAGGCTTGTCCCTAAAATTCAACCCGCGCCTTGTTATATCCCGAAAATTCAGATATCGTGCTCCCAAAACTGGCGCCTTCACAACCCGTGCCTTGCTATCCTGAAATTACAACGCGCGCGAAAACTCCCTCCAGCTGCCAAATCCCGACACGCGAAATCCCCCTTCTAACCCTGAGCTGAAATGGCCGCTAGTTCAAATTGGTGCGGGGTACTTTTGTAACACACCCTACATTTTGGACAAGCGCGTCCCTAAGTCATGGTTCACCCCCTCCCATCGCCTCCTTTTTGCCATTCGAAATCCCAGGCTGCCATAACCTCTCCGCTCCAGCCGCGAAACCCCACCCTCCTCCATCCGCCACCTCACCGCTGCCCAGCCGGAGCCTCTTCCCCCACGATGTCGTCCACCGCAACAGCTCGACGTCCCTCGTCCACCTCCCCGGATGAGGATCCGTCGTTCATCTCGTCGTCCCACTGGTTCAGCCGCCCCATCCTCCACCTCCAAGGAGCTGCTCCGACGATCGCCTCGACTATCACGGCTGCTCCATCCCCACAGCGCCGCCTTAACCTGCTCCACCGGAACCGCAGCATCCCCACCGACTCCTCGGACGAAGCCGAGGCCTACTCGGCGCCACCAAAGAGGTTGTACACTCATCGCATCGTACCTTCTCCTTAGCTCGACCTCCCGGCGCCGACGGTGCTCCATCCCGCACCCCCATAGAGCAGCTACCTTGAAGCCGGCGCCGCGGGCGACATCTCCATGGCGGCTCTCTCGCAGTGCGAGGCCCCTTCGGCGGCGGCGTCCATACTAGCCAGATCAGCTGCTGCCGCTCCGGCTCTCGCTCGATCGCTTGCTCGCCCAGCTGCTGCTGCTCCGGCTCTCGCTCGCTCGCGCTGCTGCTGCTACTGCTGCTCCCCCTCGCTCGTGCTGCTGCTCAGCTCCGATTTAGCTACACTTTAGTCGACTGAATCGACTTTTGGGTCAGTCGATTTTCAGGGGGTGGGGGGGCTCGCCGGAGTTAAGGAAGAACCACCCGCAGCGGGGACGGGGGCTCGCTGGAGAGGTACCCCACTATCTATCTTAGGGTTCAGGGTGGGGGCGGAGGGCCTATAGGGCTGGCCGGGGCGGCGGTGGACCGGCAGTGGGGAGTTGTTTCGGGGCGGCGAGGCGGCGCAGGGGCCGGTTGTTCGGCCGGTGGTGGCTGGCCGCTCAGGGGGGTGTAGGTTGAAGATGAACTGCAGGCCCTCCCTAAACTACATGTCAAGTGCCTCTCTGCTACCATTGCGTTCAGTTTCGACAGTAACATTCAGATTCCACAGTAAATTTCAGTTTCGACAGTTAAGTTCAGAGTCAACAATTTTTACCTCATCTGTTGTAGTCAGGTGGTTTTTGATGATGTAAATTTTACATCTATTTTACATCATCTATTGGATATGCTATTAGAATCCCACTTGAGATTGACGATGTCTGTCTTGTGCTGCTTCAGCCTTGACGTCTTACGGCTCACCGGGGCTGCTTCAACATTGACGTCTTACGGCACATATCAAGCAAGCAATGAATAGTATCTCTGTCTAATATCTGGTTCACCTAGGGTATGCCTATGTTGTTTATCTTGGGTGGGAAACAAATAGTAAAGCAATCATCATCTGTCTTTTTATTAAATTAAAGCAATCATCAGCCTGCTATCATTATTTTTGGATCCATCCACTGGTTGTTACCATCACTCTAAATTTCTGCATGCTCTCCTTACATAATCTCACCATATTTTTTTCGTATGCATGTCAGATATTGTACACAGTCATGCTGAACATGTAAAGAAAAAGAGAAGAGTTTTGCGCGGCAATACAATGTCATGCAGACATCGCTCCATGGTGGGTTCAATGGCAAACCCTCCCCACCCTCTCCAGATTGTAATCCAGAGGAAGATATCTGTTCTGAGGCGGATTCAGACGCCGCTGACCACTCCTATTTACCCCACAAGGTGTTTGCTCTACCTTGGCATGATGATGTTAGTCATATCATGCATATGTTGCCTTGCAGTGCCTACTTTTGACATCATATATGTCATCTGCTTAGTTTAGACATGTTCTGTAATGCCACCTGTTTAGTTTCTATATCATATATGGGAATTGTGCAGTCTCATGTCTTTTAGCCAGCCATAATACACTACTGGAATCAGCTAATTTGCCATCTGCCAGCTCTTTGCCGTCTGCTAGCTGACGGCAAAGAAGCTCTTTGCCATCAGCTACCCAAAAGCAGACGGCAAAGAAATGGCAGACGGCAAAGAAGCCCTTTGCCATCTGCCAGCTCTTTGCCGTCTGCTTGCAGACGGCAAAGAATCTTTGCCGTCCGCTGGCAGACGGCAAAGAGAGAGATGGCCCGCACCCCCCGCCCGTTTGGAAAAAACTTAACGGCCCACCTCTTTGCCGTCTGCCAGCAGACGACAAAGAAGCAAAAGGGCGGACGGCAAAGAGAGGCGGACGGCAAAGAGGGCACTACCTAACGGCCCGTAACCCCCCGCCCGTTACTCTGTTCTCTCCTCGCCGTTCTC